>NC_050521.1:13566357-13597842 GCF_002922805.2 Oryzias melastigma | reverse complement strand
ATATTAGTGTAGGGTTACTCCCTAAAAAAAAAACAACACAATTTTCTTTTGGTTTTGGCTAAAAATTGGACAATCACAATTAAAAGACAACCTGGAATGCTTTTATTATAGAAAAAAATGATAGTTGGAGTGGGACTTTAAAGTAAAATAATAAAAAAATAATAATACATTTTCAATTTTAACCACAAATATGTCATCATAAAGGTTGCTTGTTAGCCCAAAACATGCCTTCATTACTGACTTTAAATATGCAGCATTTACAGAAAGCAGAAAAGTCATTCCCATCATGAAATCCATCTGTTTCATTTTATTCCATACAGGAAAAAATGGATAAATCATCCCTTAAAATAGAAATAACTGTTTCACACTGACTCAGTTATCCAACACTTGAAATCTTGTTTTCAAATGCAAGTGTGACATTAGTGAAGTACTGCAAACTTGGAATCAGATCAGGAAATATCATTACAGAGTGGCACAGAGCAAGTACAGTATTGTGTTGACATGACATCTATATTAAATAGAGCTGCAAGCTTTAATCACAGCATCCTCTAATTTAACAAAAACTGGGTTATGGTTGTTGTTCACATCACATTAAAGGAGCCGCACATTCTACCACCAGCCATTAAATACCCCTTCTTCCCCCCCTCTGCAAATGTTTTTCATCCATCTCTTGATTCCTTCCCTTTCCCCTCCCCATCTTGTGCCGTGCATTTGTTAATTACAATTGCAAGTGCTAGCTAGACAAATGGATTAGTGTGTACCATACAGCGAATTCTGTCTGTGGAGAGATTAAGCAGCAACAGAGGTATTATCACTGCAAAGTCTGCTTATGACTAGAGAGGCATTGTCCTACTTTATCCATTAAAGTTCAAGGGTGAAGAGGCATCTGGATGCATCAGAATTAATGATAATCGTCAGTTGTGCATTTGAGTAAAATGGTTCCACCGTGTGACTGATGAAAATTAAATATAGGTTTAAAGATGCTCGCAGAACCGGAAGAACTTTTAATGTCTTTCAAACGGTGCGCATGCAAATTATAGAGCAAAGTAAACAACGCAGATCTGCCATCTTCACTCAACAACCTGTTTCAGTAAATACCGTGGATGCAAAAAGAACGGAGGAACAAATAAGTCTGACACAGACAGTCTGTTGGTAAGTGTTAGTTGCCGCCTTGGGAAATAAAGGATGGAGACACCTTTGTCATGTGTGCCCTTTTAACGCAATAAAATCCCACTTTTAAGTGCATGAAATTACACCTGCGGTCTGTATGAGTTCCTCAGAAGTAAAACGCTGCAGATAAAATGCAGTCAAACAACAAATGCACATTTTGCTTTAGCAAAAACTAGCAAACAAGTGGTAAAATGATTAAAAACAAATCAGATCCCTTGACTTCCTCTTGTTTGTTTTCATAAAATTTGAGTCCATATTAGATTATAATTGAAAGCATTTGGCAACTTGTCACCCTTTCTTAAATAATGAAAAGAGCAACAAGCTACAATACCTCACACAGTTTCTTTAAGTCTGCAGTGACGTCAAAACTAAGTGGTATTAATTTACCAAACAACCAAATTATGTTTTGTTTGGTTTGTTATTGTCCCTTAATACTCTAAAAGTGATTATGCTTCTTGTATAAGTTTATGACTCTTTTCTACCCTCTCAGTGATCAAAACATCTGGGTATTAACATAAATTATTACATAAAAAGTAAATTCTAAGTACTAAAATATTTGCAAATTTGTATTCCATATTTATATATTGGAATGTAAAAAAGATCAATAAATTCTCATTCATGGGATACAGCTACTCTTTTGATTAAAAATTAAAAACAGCCTTATTTTTAAACACAACATGTGTAGTTTCTTTCCGAAGTGACAGGTCTAGAATATAAAGTGAAACTAAAACTGAGAGGTAAAGGGTGGATTAAGGGTTAGAATGAAGGGCTTACATGTATTTGAAGCAAACATTATGCACTCCTAACCTTTGCATGAGCGTGCAGGCATTTCGAGAGGCTAATAAATCTTCAATACCACCTCCTTAACTATTAATGCTTGCCAATCTTGATGCTGATGAAAATGGAGACTTCTCGTTGAGCCTTGAATACCAGATTCTCTGCTAGCTTGAGTCATTTTATAGAACGTTGTCAGGGATTCTACGTTAACCGTTTGCAGGGAAGTGAAAGTGTCGGTAAAATGTTGCCGGGAAACAACAAGTACGAAAGAGGAATATTATCCTAAGCCAAAACTATTGGTTTATTTGCAGCATTATAACAAGTGCAATAACTCATCTTATTGCTAATTTCTTCATTCATTTTTCAGTCTATTTTGCTTTTAAAATTATTTCTTAATCTTTCCACATCTTCTCTAAAGATAGAATTAATTCAAAATTTCATTAATAAAATGGTTGACATATCTCAGAGTTTTTTATTATCTTTCAGCACATCCCATCAGAGATCACCACAGCTCCTCTTAACTTTCACTGATTCGCACAGGTAGTTTGGCAGAGACTTTGCCATTCCTGACAGAACCCTCTACCTTCAAGGGAGGCCCAGATAGGGAGCAGTTTCTTGCCCAAGGACCCACACTTTATTATTTACTCTCACTGCACCCCAGAGAGACAAAAACTGGTTTTCTGTGCGCCAGTCCTACACCTAGCTAACTAAGCCATGCAGCTGCTAAAAACACTATTCTTTTGAGTATAAACATAGAATACATTACCAACACTCTCAGCATCATTCCAATCAAGTGACAGCACCTAACACTGTGTTAAATGTGTAAGTGCCAATTTCAGGTCAGCACCGATGTGCACGTTTACCATGAAGTGCTGCCCTCTCAACTTCATGGTCGTCTCTCCTGTTAGAACATTGACTTTTCGTCCTGGATGCCAATTCAGCATTCCCCTGACATTTACTCTCATTTATCTGCTGCACTTCATCATCAACGTCTGTTTCTAGTGTCAGTGCTGCCATCTGCAGCTTCTTCTCACATTGTTGCTAAAGACTAACATGTAGCCATACAAAATCACTGGACAAATGACAAACGCTTACTATCGTAAAGAATTGCCCACAAAAACACACTTACTGGGAATAAAGCATGCGTGAGCGAACAATGAACTTGAAGATGTACTCGAGGGCTTTGAGGGTTCGGAGGATAGGCTCACACTGTTCCCCTCGACTGGACACGTCCAGGTATCTCTTCAGAACGGACATCAGTTTCCTGGAAGAGAGTGATGCGAAGCAAAAAGGGAGTAAGCCTTGGAGAGAAAAGAAAGCATCCCAGAAGTTAATCAAAATCATTCAGACAGAATTTTATTCCTTTTCCTGACGTCCCACAGGTTGTAAAGTTAATCACAGTCTCTATTTTTCACTTCCGTAGAGCAGAAAGATTAAGTGCAGCCAAGTGAGAGCAAATGAACAAGAGAACTAGACAGACAGGAGGAGATCTTGCAGTGGAGTAACAGTGTTATGCCTTAACAGATGTACCTGTCACACTCAGACATTTTTGTTTGCACTCATATGCAAAATGTAGACAGGAAACATTAGTCATTTGTAATAATACTTAGGTGGGTGGCACAGAATTACAATATCCAGGTTCAATTGCAAAAATACAAAAATTATTGTATTACTGTAACTTTCATTTAAAAAAAGTCAAGTCAAACAAGAGGCACAAAAAGGTTTTTCTTGCTTGCACAACTTTTGTTTTCTCAATATTTTTGTTCCTGTTCATAGTAGAGTAGCTCCAAATATGAGATGCAGTTTAGGGGTTTTTACATAAGCTGACAGAGGATAAGCTCTTGTGACCCTCTAAAGAGGGTGAACAAGCACAGGAAGAAGGATGGATGACACAGGGAGAGATAAATAGAGTAATAGAGGAAAAGAAGAAATCTAGAAAGATGGTAGAGTGGAGCATGGGTGGAAACTCATTTGAGCATAAAATCACAGTAAGTGAGCAGGAAGAGGTCAATATCTGTCTAGTCCTCCTTTTACTTTTAAATATCTTATTTAAAAAAATTAAATAAAGAGAGCAATACTCTATGTTCAGCACCACTATGCAGACTCAAACAATTGTTTCCTCTGATTATCGTTTTGTTAGGGGAACATGAAAAAAATAAAAAATATGTAGGCTGGAAGGGTTTTGTTAAAACAACCACAAAAAATGTATTTGATACTTTGCCTTAAGCGCCATAAATCTCTCCACATCTCTTACTGAAAATAAGGAACCCAGTATAACTAATAATATGATACTTTAACAAGATACGGGTCTCCCAGCACAGAACACAGCCAGATAAAAACCAACAGGGCTGATTTATTCCACAAAGCAGAGATTAAGCACAGGTTCAAGCCTGAAAGCAGGGGAGTAAGTAAAGGAGCAGTGTTCAGAAACAGCACGATGTGCCGAGCACATAAACAGCAGGGCGTAAAAAAGGAATAAAACAAGAGCAAACTCTGAACACGGTGAGGGTTCAAACATGGCTGGAGATCACAGCAGACAGCAAAAAACTCTTTAAACAAGAGTTTCACATGCAAAGACCGCAATCAGAGTACACAATCTGAGGTGAAGGAAGATTTTATCAAAGTACAGCTGTCAGGAAACAATAAAAAAAAATAAAAACAAGGGTAAAACTAACACACCAATGAAAACTGGCTAAAACATTTGAAGGAAAAAGCAACAACAAGAACCTAAGAAGAGGGTTTTTTTCTGACACTCAGCGACTGTTATTATTGGTTTAAAAAACTATTTGAAACATATGAGAATTAATTGTAACTTTTTAATGAAAGTATTGTAAAACAGAAACAAATGCATGAGTAGATCAAATAATTAATGCCCATTTTCATTTTGGCAAACTTTCAAAAACAAATGGAGATGATTAAAATGCTGTTACAGCTGGGTAGACTCTGCAGCTTTCAAATTTCTCCTCCCATTCTGCCAAAATGTCCGCCTCCTCTATCAGCAGGGAAAATGCTTGATTTGGTGTCCTTAAATACAGATTATTGTTATTGACTGGACAACTGATAGTGATTCCTGAATGCACTAAAACAAAAAAGTTGTGTGTCTGACTTCCTTTGTTTGGGTGAGGCAAAGAGGAAGTACGACAGAATGTTTTGGGTGATGCGTCAGCTGCATTTTGAGAGTGAATTTTACTGCTTCACTTTTGCTTTTCCTTTGAGTTTTTAAAACATAATGAATGCATGGGGAAATTGTTTTTTTATGTTAAAAAACATGTTTTTAAGCAGTTTTAGAACTACCTAGCCACAAAAAAATGCATTTTCCTTGTAGAATTTAAATGCAGCAAATGATTTGAAAATCACATGACTTTAAGTACAACTACTGTTCTACAATAGAGAAGTACTACCCACATATGAGACACAAAGACACTAACAAGATTGTCAAGTCCTTGTTTTCAAGCCATCGGGTTTGATTAAACTGACCTTGAAAAATGCTGTTTACTATGCTCTCAATGGCAAATTAGTCTGCATAATTGGAAAAACAAAGAATTAATGATCCTCATAGAGCCTTTGTGCTACTTGGTGACGTTCCCTGAACTGAAAACTGAATTTTCTAGACTCCTCAGGAAAAGTGCACAATCTGATTAATTTTATAATGAGATGTCTATATGTGACATAAATCAAAAGTTCTGATCTGTTTGATTTTAGAATCATTCAACCTGAAGGCCTATGTCCACATAAGGGCAGGGGCGCTTAGCATTAGGCAAAGATAGGCGGTCGCCTAGGGGCCCCAATACTCTGGGTCCCTGAGCTTAAGACTTAATAAAAGTGTCTAAAATATATTTCACATCCATTATTATTTATCTCATACTTCCTTAACTTACTTATTTAATTATTCAACCTTCTTCAATCACAACGTTCTATAAGATCCTTCCCAGCATTTAGAAAAACTCTTTTGGTTCATTTTGAACACACATGTCATTGTTTTTAGTTGTCTTATTTTATTTTGACATTATCTTAATGTGTGTTAAATTTGTATTTATTTCCCTTTTTAGTTTTTTTCTGACTTTGCAAGTAAACATTTCTTTGGGCGGGTTTTGGATCGGTTTGGGAGCTTTTAGTTTTTAGTTCCTTTAGTTCTTGAAGCAGTGCCTCACCGCAGTGCCTCACCTGTCATCATGAGCTGTAAAGCCTAGTAAAAATAAAATAAATTTGTGTCCAATAACCATAGATGCAATTTATATATTTGATCCTAATCATTTCATTTTTATCCTCAAAATTGCAGTATTTTGCATATTTCCTTTACAATTCCTGCAGAGGTTGTGAGATCTACTGCAACAGATATTTTTAATGATATTAGTTTTTAATTGCCTATCAAACATTTGGATTCTTGAAATTGATTCTGTTTACTGGTGGAACAATGAAGAATTTATTTGACTTTTTTTAACCGAGGTAAGGATTTAGCACAACCACTGCAGAAGGCCCCATTTTGTTTTTCATAAGGGGATGTAACATTGTTGCCTTTTTTAAAAATTCAAACTTTTTGGGAGAAATTTTATTTCTGTCTGCAATATGGAAGTTGCAAATCACAGTCAATCAAAGAAGTATTTTGTAGGATTATGTGCTACTGTCATTGAAAAGCTGTATCACAGAGAACAGTGGTGTTAAAAATAGCATGTGTTGAAAAGTGCATGTTACAGTTGCATGATTTTAAAATTCAGGTGCACTGCAGATACAGCAGTCACTCTAAAAGCAGAGTTGAAAAGTTCACAGCAACTTGTTCTGAAATGACTTCTGGAGCCAGAGGTTACCTACTTGTATGCCAGAGTGGCGCTGAAATGCTGCTTGATGTAGGCCTCCAGCACAGTGTTGAAATGCTGGAATTTTCTGTCAGCGATCAACCCGATGATATATATCTGTCAGACAGGAGGGAGAGTGGATGGACAGAGTCTGTGACATGTTTACAACGCAAAAAGAAAAAAAAAAAACATTTACAAGGCAGATGAAAGTTCTGTGCAGTCATTTGACAGACATGCTTGTTTGGGGAAAAAGATGAGCTGGCTACATTTGCAAGTCTCGAGACAGCTTGTCAAGAAATTGGCTGCGTGTGTTGACAGGGCACACAGGCAGAGTCAGACCCCCCTCAAATAAAATTTCCTCTGTTAACAGGCACCCCACGCACTCACCAAGGCATCAAACACAAGGATGTCATAGTCGTCGGTCTGAGAGTGTTCCATCATGATGTTGAACAAAGCATCAAGGGTGTCCTGCAGAAACTATACACAAAAAGAGGCCATGAGATCGGACTATCTCATAAAGACAACCTGAAATTCATGATCTCTCACCTTGACCACCTCTTCCCCATCAATTATTTTGAGTTTCTCCAAATTTTCTTTCAGGAACTCGGGTTTAGTCCTCCATTTGAGCAGTCCCAACAGGCCAACTGGATAGAAGAGAAGAAGAGAATCTATTCTAGCTAGCTGTCACAGACAGACAAATGCTGTATAACATGACTGAAACGGGTTCACTCATCCATGGGCACTGATTAATCCTTAGCTGATCTACTTTAAAATAAATTGGCCACAGTTTAGAGTGAAGTAGGGGTGTATTGATTTGGTTTAATTTCATTTTTGTTGTCCCTTGGATGTCATGCTTTATGCTTCCGCTTTGGTATTCTTTTTTGTGTTTGACATTTTTTTTCTGTTTGGGTTTTAGCTTTACTGCCTGCCTTCATTTCTGAATGTTAGTTTTTGAGATGTCCTGCAATTGCAGTGTTTTTTTGTAAATGAAGGATGTTTCACTTCTTCATTCATCTGCTTGTGTTCTCATCCTGCATTTGTTCTTTCATCTCACTCAGCTTATCCGACATGACACATTGAGCTGCAGTTACTAATTTATTTCACTATAAAAGATAGTACTTTGTATGAACTTGAAGTGAAATATTTTGCTTAAGGACCAACTCCAATAAAAATGTTGTTTTTAACATGTTCTTGTGGCATTTTCTCATTATGGAGGACATATTTAAAGAAAATTCAGCTTGAAACTGCATTTTCTGAATATTTCTTTATTCAAATCATTATGAATCAGGTGCAGATGAACAAATATGTGTAAGTGTTTCGTAAAATTTACAACAACAACCCTGCTCCACTCCACTTGGAGACAAATAGATCCATGTACGTCCATGTTTTCCTCATCTGAGCTGCCATCAGGCACTAAACTGAACAACTAAAAGCTCCAATATTGCTCGCCATTTTCGTTGCACCAGTAATGTTAGGTTGGGGTAGTGAGGGGATGTATGTTTGTGGGAAAGAGCGTAAACAAAGGAATTATGGGAAATGAAAGTCCTGTCCAAAACCCAGAGACAAATTCCTGATGAACTCTGCAGAAATTATGTCCCAGAAATTGAGACAGGTTTTGTACAGGGGCTGTAAGCTAGTTGGAGAGGGTATAAACAGATGGATGATGGGAATTAGGGGTGGGCTTACTCTGTAACAACGGCTCTGCCAACAACTCAGGGTGAATTTATAATTAACTACTGAACACGTTTTTGTTTTGTTTTGTTTTTAGGGGCAAAAAAATGACATAAATATAATTAAAAGACCACTGGGTACATTTTTAAAATATAGATCAAAAGATGATCAGAATGGGACTTAAAGTTGCCCATGTTCAAATGTAAAAAAGTATGCATATAAAATCATAAATCTTTTAAAATAAATTAAAAAAAATAATTGTCCTATGGACTTTTTTCAGTTGAGTCAACAAACTTTGTAAAGAGGGTTTAAGATGTCATCATTCACATTTTTTTTTTTTTGGAGACAACTAAACATTAATCCAACGTTTTATGAAAACTAACATGTTTGCTGCCAGACACACTTAAACTCGCTCACACACACACACATCTTTGTGCAGATTAAAGAAACTCACTGAGAGATGTTAAGTGCTTACCCTTTTATCTGGTCACTTTTTCAAAATGAGCCTTCAAGTTTGTATCTTTAGTCATTAATTCTGCTGCAGCCCGACATGAGACAGATTTCTCGGTCCCGGCGGGGTTGCCCTGTGCTGCCAGCTCATTGGTGTCCCTGTCCAGTAAGTTCTAACACAGCGTGCCATGTTGCACATCTGGTAGATGGCCCTAAATTACCCTGGGAGGAAGCGTGCCCAGGAGTCATTTCATCTGAGTGTGTGGGGGTGTTTGTGCAGGAGGTAAAGGTGATTAATATTGCAGGATAATGTTCATTATACTGATGGACTGGCTTCTTCACAAACAGCTGTTGTGCTGCACCTGCGTCTCATGCACTTTTACAGTCTGGAGTGAATCTGCATGAGCTCATTTACCTGTGTTGATGACAAAATCACTGGAACTCAACATTAAAAAAAAAAATAAACTATCTAGCATGCCCACAGCCAGAAACAAAAAAATGTATTACTAGTATCTTTCTACTAACAATCTTATGAATTATGTGGAATAATAATCAAAATTATTTAATCATTTTTAGATGTGAAACATGGCAATTTTGTATTGTTTTGCTTTTATTTGTGTACAGAATAAACTTCAAATAGTTACTCTAAAGGAATCTTATTTGCAGATTTTAAAATATATTCTGCAACTCTATTGAACTCAAACATTTACACAGCCAACATCTAATCCACTGTCTTGCTCTGGCCTTATTTCTTTTACACAAAAAGATGTTAATTAGGAGCTTTTGATGTGACAGGTTTAATTTCAAATGTCCTCCCTTCAATTAAAGTTGTGTGTGTGTGTTCTAGTGTGCACTTTTGAGTAAGAGGCCTTATGCAGCAAGCTGACAGAGGTGAACATCTATCTCCCTTGTCTTTTTCACTGTGTAATGCACCATCGGTTGTGGCAGAGCCAGCCTGTGATTTTTCACATTCGAGGTTGGTCGGGGAGAAATATCCCTCCTGACTGACTGTTCTGCATAGTGAATGGGAGCATGAGAGAGGAGGTGGCAGTTAATGACAGAAAGCAAACAAATCAATCAGTTTGACACTACATTTCTTCCCCATTTGTCATTTTCATCTCTCAAAAATGGGAACACTTTTTTATAGGAATGAGTCCAGGGCCATAAATGAGACCTCCACCTATGAATGAGGAATAATAGGAGCAAACAGACATCTTCTTTTTCTTCAGGATTTAGGTTCAGACCTGAAACTCTGGTTTAGTCTTACATTTTTGTTCAGGAATTGGTTCATTAACCAAAACACACAAAAGATTTTTCCAAAGTAGTTCAGCTGTTTTTACACTTTTTTTCTTTAGATTTTCTTCTTAATGAAACTAGAATGTCTTATTAGTGTCACGCTTGGTCCTCCAGATTCATTATGCAGAAAATGTTGGAATAAAAATGTAACAAAGTGTGCATACAAAAACAAAAATCTTTCAAACTTATAAAAATACAGACTCTCACGCCCACAGGCTAAATGCCTGACTGCTGTTTAATCCCCTGACACCAACCCATGGAGATGTACATAAAACCTAAGTGCTAGCAGCAGGCTGACTTCCTACAAGAAACCGTGGAGCTCTTTGAAGCCTCAAGCTGCAAACCTTTTAACCTCTCCACTTCACAGCACGCCACATCCAGGAACAGCGTCTGGGGGTAAACCTGGACTCAGCTTGGCAGTTTCAAGTCAGCCTCCGGCAAAGTCGGCCCGAGTCACCAGACGAGCCGAGTGAGTAATTTTCCAAATTGATCAAATATCCCTTCACCAATCTTTGCTGTAATGGTACTGGAAGAAGTTACTTTGCTGGATCTTCCAAGCTAAGCACCAACTTTCTTAGTATGTTTGAGCTATAACGTCCAGATTCATTTAAATTAATTTGTTTTATTTTAATTAATTTACTTTATTACACAAGAAAAAAACTATTATATTATTCATTCTTTAATCAGTGCAAATGTGTCAAACTGTATCCAAAAAGTTCTGGCATATCAACTTTGATATCTTTTGAAAATATGAATCTTTAAAACAAAGATTGCTCCTGTAAATGTAGGGCTGGTAAACCTTTGGGAACACTGTATTTTAGGTAAGGAAGTTCACTCTCTAACAGTCGGGATGGAGGTTTGAAGGACCCAGGGGGCTGGAACCAAGGTGATGGAAAACTTAAATCATGTGTTCAGTTAAAGCAAACAAATTACTGAAACAAAAAAAAAAAAACTAAGTTTTTACACAAACATGGAACGTCTGAGATTAAGTTGGAATGAGTCTGGAAGTTGGTTTTATTCTAAATTTGTTTTTAGATCCAACTAAATTTAACAGAATGTGATAAACTCCATTAAAAAAATGAATTAAACTAAATCGATTCAAAGTAAGAGGAAAAATGTGACGTCACAAAGCAAAGACTTTAGACCCAGCAGTAGATCACTTAACGGTGTATGTGAGGATCATCCCCGCACACTCGCTGTGTGCGTGCTAGTAAACAAGCACTCACATTCAACACACACATCATACCGTTTTGGGTGAGTTTTGTGGAGCAGACCAGCGTAGAGATGGTGAAGCTGTCCCTGGAGCTGACAGAAAGACCTCCGCCCACTGACATACTGCTGCTGCGGTTCAGCCCCACCCCTTTGTGCTGGTCACCGTGATGGTTACGAGTCGAAGGCAAGGAGAGGTAGGAGTTCACGTCTTCCATGCGCTTGCTGTCACCCTTCAAATAAACAGAAGTTACCGTCATAAGCATCTATGTCTTAAAAAGAAATGATTTTTATATTAAAAATAAAATAAAGTTTGGGATTTTGTTTCACAGATTGATTTTCAAACAATAAAAATAATGACTGAGATTACAGATTTTATTAGGATCCAACTAAGAATAAACTACAAACTGCTAGTCAAGTTAATACAGAATTTAAATACCTTAGCTTATTCTTAAAAATTATAAAAAGTAGACAATCAACAGAATTTCAATAGGAATCTCTTTTAATGCAAGTTGTTTTTTAAAGTGTTTCTTACTTTGTTTTTTCAGTATTTTCATAGATTTGTTAATTAAAAAAAGATGACACTTCAACCCCAACATCTCCTATGAAAATACTGGTAAATAATGAGGCAGCGGCTGGGAAAATTGAGAGTTAAGAGACTAAAGCATGAGTGGCAAAGACATCAAGAGGAGTGCAGGGGTAACGAGAGATAATAAAGAGGGCACGGGGGAACCATCCATTTGGTATTTGAGTGAATCATGAGTAATTAATCTTCACTGCCTTTGACAAGTAATCAATAAGAGGATTCAATCTTAGCTCTGGCTCATTTAACAGGAAGTCTATTTGGCTTCACTCAACCTGTCTAGGTGGCCATAATCTCAGTGTATCTTCAGCTTTGATGCCTGTTGCCACTTCACTAACATTTTAAAGCAATCTTTATTTCAGCCCTCATCTGCACTAAAACCACGTTTCTGAATTAAAGTTGGCAACTTTGCATACCTAAATCATTTCAGAGTCCAACATTGATTCTAGTTCAGATGCAAAACATATAAAAACATTTTGAAAAATGTATTTTTAATGGGTTGCTTATTTGGCAATAAACAATATTTGCTATTTGAATTATAAATTGCTGGCTTTATTCACACTAATGATGCATTACATGAAGAAGCAGCTTTTTAATTGTTTTATTTTATTTTTTCTTCTTTCGGAGGATGCCATTTGTGTAGAAGCCCTCACTGACTCTCACCTTAAAAACGACAAGATCGTGAAGGCCATCCTGTAAAACTGTCCCGTCCTCCTTCATCAGACGAACAAACGCCATTGCAAAGTTCTTCTCGCTCTTATCCTTGGCTGGAAAAAAATGTATGAGGGAAAAAGTGAAAATTAAGAGATAAAACGAGGAGGTGTTAGATCCACAAGGACATAAAAAACTGGTTAATTTGATTAATCAAATGTGAGTCGTGATATAATGAATTATGGTGAATAAATAGGGATCTTGGAAGTAAAACACTCGGGGAACTGAAGAGGAATAAAGATTACACTCACACTCTTGGGAAGATCTGTGTCTGAACATGAAGCGTAAATGAATTCTGTGCATTTCTTCCAGAGGGACCGCCACCTGGAAGATAAGTCATGGTGTTGAGAAACCAACTCGTATTTGAAATTCTTCCCAGCATGTTGTGCAGTAGAAACAAGTCATTTCAAACAGAATGAGAAATGTACAAAGTAGAGGAGGAAGTACCTTAAATGTCTCCATCCAGCGAGGTTGCTTGATTTGGTAGTAGATGACAGATCTGTACTCACTGACCGGCTTATCCCCGGCTCCCAGACAGATGGAATTCTGGGTAAAAAAAATAAATAAAAGAAACGAAAAAGTTGTGTCACGGAAACCTGTCAGATTTGTTCGTTCATGAGTGCATCCATGTATGCAAAGATGGATTTTAGCTCTGGGATAAAGCTGCCTCAGTGTAGGATTCTGACAGGGTGACTAAGTGCTTGATCACTGCTGAGCGTTCACACTGGCCCTCGCCATTCCAATCTTTTTAAACGTAACTGCTCAAAATCCCAGTCCTTTTTTTCCCCTTTGTGCCTCATTTCTTTCAGCTGCTCACCTGTATGACCTTGCCCTCCTCGTCGCAGACCCACATGATGACTTCTACGTTTTTCTGCGTTGTTTTGTTGTACTTGTCAAAGTCGCCGCTCTGTATGGTGAGGTAAATGTCGTTTCGAACATCTCCCGGCATTATAATCTCTGGAAAACCCAGTTTACGGGCAACCACAGTGTTCCGGTCCACCAGGTTAGGGTATTCCTTCCGGATCTGAACTATATCCCCAACCAGAGGCTTCATGGTGACCCACAAACCTGATGGAAGAGAGAGAAAAGCTTGTTTAAATACCACTTGAAATAACATGACTTTTACACACTATCAAACAGAAGCAAGTCCTGGAATCTGTATTGTTTTTTTTACAACAAAACACATTCCTGCATAAATTCAATCAATCATTCAATCAGTCGGAAACACACAGTATTCTCATGGTTGCCACGGTGCAGACCTTTAAATGTCTCCACTCCAGTGAGTTAACAGAAGCTAAAAACTGAGAGCAGCAAGCTGTCGTTTCAGCCTGAGAGCAAGTAATGTTTACTGACACGCTACGCTTCAACTGAAAACTTTGTGAAAATAAATCTACATAAATTTCACCTCAGTAAACACAGGTAGGTGCTGCTTCATTGTTATGTCGTCTTTAAATAA
This sequence comes from Oryzias melastigma, assembly GCF_002922805.2. NCBI lineage: Eukaryota > Metazoa > Chordata > Actinopteri > Beloniformes > Adrianichthyidae > Oryzias > Oryzias melastigma. The sequence goes on along the minus strand of NC_050521.1, from coordinate 13,583,726 downwards.
GGAGCCCCAACTAACTTTTTATTTTCCTTTTCCCAATAATTAAACGAAACACCCAACAGTGCAGAAACAATTGTCATCTAAACATATTCAAGACAAAACATTTATTTTCTGACAAACATGCATTATAACAGCTTTATGAAATACAGAAATGACTAAGAAAACTTACAAATGTACAAACATAAATTATTAACCACCTGGCCACAAGAAAATATGTGTATTTGTGTGTTTGTGTGTTTATGATGACAAATTCAATTCCTCTGAGGGGAGGGAGGATCTGAGAGAGTAATTCTAATATGGGGCATCAGGTGGCCACATGTCTGCTTGTTTGGCCGCTGTTTTCATATCGATGCAATAATCTGGGCCTTCTGGAGTAGGAGGAGGGTGAAAAATGATTGATAGGACTCTAAAGCAGACCTGGTATTCATGTAACACGACACTGTCTGCAGCAGGGGAGGTCAGATCCAGATTTAAGCATGAAGCAGTGAAGAAGTGAGGCTGAAGTCGGGTTTGACTGATACAAAAGGAAGGACTAAGGGAGATCTAGGGTAAATGCAGTTAATCTGAGTTTGTAAGAGGAAATTGATATGTCATTTTTTCAGTTTAACCCTTTAACACTGGAGTTCCAGTGTTTATGTTCTTTGATTTACTGTAACTTTTCAACCATATTTTAAAGATTTTGTGTTTTGGCGTCACCAGCGATGAATCAAGTGTTAAAGGGTTAAAGTTCCACTGCGATCATCTTTTCATCTATTGTTTCCAGTAGCTATTTAATCAAAGTTATGTTGTTATTAACATTAAAAAATGTAGTTTTCCAAGAAGCTTCTACATCACAGATTCAAGCTTTTCTATGACTTATTTTCATCTGCTTCTGATTCACAATCATTTGAATATAAAAATACTCCAAAAATGCTATTTTAAGCTGAATTTTCTCACAAACACATGTCCTCCATCATGAAAAAAATACCAAAAGTACATTTTAAAAGCACGATTTTTATCAGAGCTTTTATTTAAGCTTTAACTAAAACTAAAACAGTACCTTGACCTCCACTGTCTCCTCTGGACGCTGTGACTTTGTTCAGCAAAGAGTGGAGAAAGTCGTTCTCGGCAACCACCCTGCACATAAACAAATGCATCCTCAGTGGTCCAACCTCTTCAAACATTTTTTTTTTGTAATGAGCATTCATGAAAGACTTCTTTTTTTTTTATTTATTTAAGTTGGACTTTAAAATGACAGCAAGACGGGGGGTAAAAGTGGAGTGGTTGAAGGACATACGGGAAGAAGGGAATGAAAAACTGCTTCTCCTCATCACACTCCAGCTTCCCTTTGATGATGTCTGTTATGTCCATCACTGCAGAGAGCAGAAAGAAATGACGTCTGTGAGGACAAAGAATAAAAGGCAGTGTTGTGCATTGATGTAATTTTGTGTCATTTCCGTGAAACAGTCAGAAAACTGGCAAACGCATTCTCATTATGTCTCCTGTCGGCTGGTTTGAAGTTATGTGTACATATATATATATATGCATTTGCCTGAGAGAAGCAACAAATAACAGAAATGAAAATGCATTCAAGACACTTTTTTATAAATGTATGAGTCAGCCGGTTTTAACTCTAAAACATTTCTAGGTCATTCGCTGGCAAACAAATTAGGAAACTGTGACACAGACTATTCTAAAAGAACTTGAATATATGTGCACAAACTTCATTATTTTAGTCAAACACAAACTTAGACACCCTACTTTGTCACCTTTTTAAAATTTTACTAGTATAAAGCACGCAAAGAAGATGAACCGACAACTTTAAAGCTTTAGTGGCTTAAAAAAAGTGGCTAACAAATTAATTCCACAAGGTTTATTGGGGTCTTTGTAACTTTTGGCTTTTCAATGAAGTAAGCCAGTGAGGTATCAAACTTCACAACCTCTGACCGCCAGGTTTTGTAATGCCACACCACTTTAGAACCAAATAAATGAAATTGACTTTTCTTTTAATACCTGCCACCCCAAAAGGCCTCCTCAGACCCAGAGTGCACTTCTTGTTGTTGATTTCTTTCAGGTCCATCCTGCCCACTCTCACTATCTGACAAATCAAATAAATCTTCTCCCTGCTCAGGTCTTTGTTCCCCAAGTCCTGGTGGACAAAGACAAACAGAAAGGTAAACAATGAATCAAGGTTTACTTCATTCCAGCCTGTTGAGCTTTGAGATGAGAAGACAGTGTGACAGCGCCATCGTGTGGTCACTTACTGTAAAGACAACCTTCAAGTTGTTCAACATGTCAATCTCTTTGGGGAAACCTTTGCTGCCCCAGCGAACCAAGTAGTTCTCACTGTGGAAAAAAACAGTACATTCATAAATAACACACATGCATCATGAAATGTATATAAAAATGGGTTGTTTGAATGCTTCAACACACAAACAACATATATTATTGGCAAAAGCACAACTCATCTTTGACAGATTTGAAAGAATGACAGATAGAAATACTGTTGGAACAAGAGTTTGATAGTCTTTTTTTTCCAAATGAGGTCAACCATGGAAGAAATACAGCCAAAAGTGTTCATCTGTTAATAAAGGACACCACCTATTGACGAAGTGGATGAAAATACAAATTTCAGAGCAAAGAAGTTTGACAATGAAGAGTAAAACCTTCTAATAGTGGCCACATATATGTGGAAATGATGATTGATTCAGGTCTATCTTAATACTTCCAGCCGCTCTGGATGAAACATAGATATACCCGTCATGACAGTGAGTGACGGGGCTTAACATCAGCCCTGTCAGGCACCATACAGTGCTGCCACTCACCATCTTTTGCCCTATAATTTTAGCTCTCTTTAGGTCTATTTTTGGTAAACTGTCATAGTTTAGTGTGGCGCAACAATGCAGCAAAGGACAAGACGAGGTATACAGACAAGGAGCTGAGGGAAAAAGGGAGGAGATGTGTGGGAAGATGTATGAAAACGAATGTATGGCCAAAACGAACTTGGAGACAAAGTCATGGACAGAGCAGAAAGAGAATGATTTTCAGGGGATTTTTTTCAGGTACCTGATGATTGTTTGTTTGATAGGATCATACAGAGACATGAAGAGCTCTGAGTCTTCTCCGATCCGGCAGACAAAGTTTCTGACAAAGACGAAAAGGCTGTGAGTGGGGGAGGACTGGATTCGAGCTGAGATCCCACTGTGGTCCGTCTGAACGTTGGACTGCAGGAAAAGACAATTCTTTCAGAAAAGTGACCCACCTATTTTTACAAAATTGTGATTTTATTATTACCCTTCATATATTGATGAATTAAAATGCAGCCTACATACTGTCATTTAAAAAGAGGCTGCATGCATGCAGATTTTAACCTTTAACCTTCTGCATTCTGTAATATACCTGTTCCTCCTTTATCCGGTCATTGATCTTGACGGTGGCCTCCTCGTGAGCCCTGAAGAGGCTAATAACATTTGCCCGCTCTGGGTCCAAGATGTTCCCATCTTCATCACGCACAACGAGGTCCAGCTCCAGGATCCTGCAGAGGGAAGGGGTGAAAAGGAGAATGAAAAATGAACAAATACAGACAAAAGAAGCAATTAGAACTGCACATTTCTATTCAGAAAAAATAGACATTCTTCAATTAAAAGTTGGTTGATAGATTCTCTTTTCCTCATTGAGAATGTATCGCTCCCAACATACTTGTTGCCATAATCAATCTTGGAAGTGACTTTCTGCTTGAGCTCCTTGAATCCATCACTTGGCAGGGTTCCTGACAGAAGCTGAGAACGCCACTCCATCAGTTCCCACATCAGCCTCTCCACCTGCTTCACAAGCGCCCGCTTGTTGGTCTAGACATGAATATGTTGTTAAAGTCGCACACAAACACACACAATGTTTCCGCCTCCAAGATTCTATAGCTTGGCTTATACCACAAATAGCTGCTTCCATATGGTCCCCCATTCCCTTAATGTGGTGGTGACCTCCTTCACCAAGGGCATCTCTGCAGATGTCACCACTTCCTCATCTCTGAAAGTCCAAAGGCATGCAGTTTTACACAACAAGCTGCAGAATATCTCAATTGTATGGATTTTTCTCTTGACTTACTCCCGTTTTTCAATGTGAACTTCCTTGAGATGGACAAAACTGGCAGGAAAGAGTCCCTAGAGGGAAAAATACACGTAAGTGCAGCTGTTGACTGACATCAAAACATTTAGATTGAGCTTTTCTTTTTTTCTTTATGAGTGCTCAGGTTCACCTTGAAAAGAGAGGGTTTTTTCAGTTTCTTTCATGGACCTTGAGCATGCTCTGAAGGTTAAAATCTGAGTTTATTACATTTCTCAGAATGACTTTGACACATTTGCTGCTATAAAAGGTGACCAGCATGTGAATCTCATTATCCAAAGACAGGGCATTGCTTGAACCAGCTTGTTTCTCACAGGGAAAGATGTCAGAAGAGCAACTGAAATCCATTTAAATTAAACGCTAATGTAAAAGTATTTAAGATTAGGCCCTAAACCAGCAGAACATGATTACTGCAAAGGTTCAGGAAATTAACATTTCAAGCGTGTAATCATAAAACTTTATAGTAATGCAGCTGATCGGTGGATTAAATGGAGCCAGCTGTGGAAGGTCAGCATACCCAACAGGCACCATGCGCGGGTGTTTTTCAAAGAGACACCATATTTCTGTCTTGGGGACACATTAGTGCCTCTCAGGCTGAGCTGGTAGAAGGTGGCTGGGGAGAAGAGGATCAGGGTTTCTGTTCAGACGGTTGGCTGAAGCTCAATCACTGATGAGTCTAAAAATAAATGGAAGTAATGAGCAGAAAACCTGCTTTTTATTTATTTATTTTTTTTAAGTTGTTCACTTTTAGCCATGGGACGTATACCTTTTTAATATTAAAAAGTGCACAGGGAAAAATGGGTCATCTGAAAACAGGCTCTTACCTGCTGAGCTTTACTTCTTGCCAAGTGACCTCTGTACCAGCCTGAAACATTAAAATCACCTACATAAACATACATTCACTATTTGCAAATAAACTGTAGAATTGCATTTCTGACTAATATGTCAAACATCTCATTTTTAAATGAAAGAAATTCTATGAGGGGCGTACAAGACATTATTTATTCTGAACCATTCGAGAATATATGTATGCCAAAGAGAGTATATATGTATGCGTAAGAGAATATATGTATGCAAACGAGAGCATATATGAATGTGAATGGTTCAGAATAAATAATGTCTTGTACGGCCCCTCATAAAATTCAGATGCACCTATGTCTGAAAGAGCTGTTCATTTTGTTTAAACCATGTTTTTGCTGATATACTAGTTTGTTGACAGACAACGGATGTTACAATATTGCATCAGCGGTTCCCAGTCCTGGAGAACTCCCCTCATTGTTTTCCAGTAATTCGGTAGCAGTCGGAGTCTGCCATCCTCCAGATTCTGACTGACTAACTGACCACAACTTATCCCTGTATTCAGCTGGAAGTGAGGCTGAAAAATTTTGTAAACTTGCAGGAATGTAGCTTTCAGAAATAGCAAACAAAACGTTCTGCCATAAAATAATAGCACTAGGGGGTGAGTATCTTTCTCTTTCACACAATTAGATACATATCACAATACATGGTCCATTAATCGATATATAAATGATTCAGCAAACTTTTGGCAATACGATGCAGTCCAATTATTTTATCAAAAATGCTAAAATCTCTCTATATTTTTATTCATATGGCATTTAAAGCTATAAATAGTCATGCATGGCATTTGACAGAGAAATCTATTCAGATATTGAATTGGAAGAAGCAAATTTAGGATTGGACTTCTTTTAATATTAAGATTAAGATTAAGAAAAACTTTATTAGTCCCACAATGGGGAAATTGCAATGTGCAACAGCACATGTACAGATATAGTGAGAGGATAAAAATAAAATAAAATAAAATATACATTGTAAAGAGCTAAGACGATGAATATACAAAGAATAATCAGGAATATATAGCATATTGACAGTTATTGCACAGTCAAGTGGTCAGTAATTAAGGGTAATAAATTGTGTTGTACAGAGTTACGGATATTGCATATGGTGATCAGAATTGTTGGTTGTACAGTCATCTGCTTGCATCGCATGTACACAAAAAGACAAAGACAGTAAAAAAAAAAAAAAAAAGAAATTGATTATTTACGTCTTGATTGATTTTAGACTTTTTAATCAACATAATCTTGTTCACATTTGGGGTTTTCAAACGATACTGCAGTTACTCGATCAATTTTTCGATACATATGTAATATCTTCTACCTCCCTAAATGGCTCTGCTATTCTCCTTTCTAAAGAATCCACTTTCAGATAAGTAGATCCCTGTTTGTCTTCCATCTTCTCGTATGAGCTGGCATCTGGTTCAAAATTATACATCTGGAGAGCTACAGTATTGTTCCCCATTTTAAATTGATCCCCAAAGTTGGGTTAGGGTTGTGAGGGGCTGTAAGCTAGTGGGAGAACATGTAAACAGATGGATACTCCACACTAACAGTCCCACTCTTAAGGAAATTTCAAATAAACTTGTGTTGCTCTGCACAAAGGTTTTTTTTAATTTATTTATTGTTTAAAAATGGGATAATCATAATTAAAAGACCACCGGGAACACATTTACAATAATCAAAAGATGATTGGTGTGAAGAAACAGTAAAAACATGTTTAAGCCTATTATCAAAGTGTTTATGTTCTCAAACATCCTTACCATTGCAGACCTCCTGGATGAAGACCAAATCCCCCACCTCCAGAGGAAGCTGCTTCTCTCCACCTCCAACAAAATTCCACTTTACTGAAAGGGAAAAGGCGGTAAAAGAAATGAAGTATACATAAAATGAGCAGGGCTGAACCAAAAACGTTTTCTAAGGCTATTTCAAAGAACTTATGCAGCCGTTTCCATAACCTTGAAAACTGTGTCCCACTGCAGCAGCACGTTTTAAGTCCAACTTGTTAAGAAATTATTAGATCAGAAAAAAGTTGATTTAAAGAAGCATTGATCCTGTGCTGTACAGCTTTATTTTGTTGTGTAGATAGATATCCACCAATTGGCTTCTATTGCTTTGTGGTGCTGTAAGCAGCTTAAAATGGATGGTTATGATAGTATGCATGATGATGCAAAGCAAAGATTTAAACGGCAGACATTTAGACGCACGTTAAACAGAAAGGTACACAGCAGGAACTGAGTGAATCAGCAAACTCTTTTTCATGTCTTTCTTTGACTTGTAATTTTAGGTTGTCTACCTTCTTCAGTCAGCTCTAAATCTTTGAGATAATTTTAGATGCAATTTATGCATAATCCAAAATCAACTTGTTTTACATTTTGCATTTACACAGTTTGAAACTGGTAGAAACTTCCTTCCTTCTTCCTCCATTTCCTGTGTTGTTTTCTCTTATAAAGTAGGAAGACATTAACTGACGATCACTGAAAGTAAATACTGTAGTAATTCTGTTGCAACTACATTTTAATTATTTTTTTTACTTACAACTTTTACTGTCAGTCTTAAGTTAGAAAAGGTGAAACAGTTGTCTATTGGTTTTACTGCAGCCGATTACATATTTCAAGCAATTAAACCAATATAATGTCTGTAGTAAGCAAATGTGGTTACAGTATATTACTACATAATTAACTACAAGTCACAGAAGCTACAAAAAGATTGCAAATCTGCGCCTTCGCAGTTCTCACAGCTCTCCGTATCTAATGGAAACATGCTGCTCAGCTCCGCCATGTTAGACCACATACTAGATAAACTACACTGTGTGCTCTGAGAGTTTCCACTGAGTCGGATTTGCAACAAAACCTTATTCCGAATTGTCTTTTATTATATTTCTTTCATTTTGAAATTATTAATTCAATATGTGGATGTTTGTTCTTTATTTTTAGGGCACATCTTTTATTCAGTCAGAACTATCTTTTGGCTTATTTCTTTATCAGAATGCAGATACGCTCATTACTGCCAAATGAAAGTGATTGCATCAGATATATATTTTCTGAGTTGGAATCGTAAAAGTTCTCTGAGGCCTTTTGCAACTGCATGCAATCTTCAAGCAGGAAGTGATGGAAACTTTTAGATGTTTTTATCTTTTACATTTGGGGTTTACACTTGACAGATGCATTGTAACATGGAGAAATTCTAACAGCATGAACATTCATAAACACAAATTAACTCACAAGTATGCATGGATTGACTTACCAACACCAAAGCGCTCTGTGGTGGTCTTTCTCCATGGAGTCATGGCTTGTTTTAGTCCTTTACCTTCTTTACAGAGCTTATTTTCTGTTTGTCCTCGGATTTTTTAGCCTCTCAGCCTAAACTTCTCTGTTCTCCATTTTTTTTTTCTATTTTAAATGAAAGCAACAAGCCCATGCCCCTCGCATTTCTTCCTCTTCTGTCTCTTACTTCCTGTCAGTTAAGAGGAAGTGGTTCAACAAGGTGGAGTCCTGTCAAACACAGTGGCCTAAGAAGTGCAGAATGAAACGACTGCAATACGTGTCTCTAGACTGACTGTAACAATGTCTGCTAACTTAAAGAAGTTCTGTAAACTATTGGAGCAGTTCACCAACAACATTTCTGGTTTTACATATCAACCTGAATAGCTGTTGAACTTAAAACAAGGTGAAGAAAATGAGAGTTGTCATCCAAAACAATCTTCTGACATTTTGTCAGTTGCTGATCCTTAAATAAAGTACAGACTTTCTACTTTATTTTCTCATTGTCTGAGCGGTTTTGTGCCTTCAGAACCCAGTTAGGCGTAGTAGATTGGTTATTGCACTGTTACATACCACAACTTCTGAAGTTTAGCCACAGGTGTGCAGCATTTGTCTTCTGTGCATTTGATGAGTGTTCCACCGATGTGTCATCAGAAAACAATTCACATGAAACGTATCCCAGGGATGAACACAGCTGCTGCAGGATTTTACATTTGTGAGAAATTACAAATGAAAACACTATCACCATCATATATGCATCTCGGGACTTCCTGACCTATTATCCTTTGCAAGGAGGTGGTCAGTGATGAATTCAAAAAAAGAAAAACTAACTTTACAACAACTTAAGTCACAATTAGTGTTCTCTGTGATTTGTAGGTTAAAAACAGTGCTTAGATTTCATATTTATTTTCATTCTATCCTAAGATACTTTTTGCCTATGAATAAAGTCTGAACATCCTCAATCTTAGAGATTCAAAACACCCTAAAAAAAGCAAAGCTTGGGTCAGCAGCATGACTTCCTGGACACACAAATTAGGCCAGATAGACAGACACAACAGGAGTGAAAAAAGGAGGGTTTAAAAACTGGAGCAGGAGGAAAAACACAGGTGAAAGGAATCAAATTAAAGTTAGAAGCTGACTAAAACTAGTGCAGGAAGTGTGTCAAAATAAAACTCAGCTGACAAAAATAACCTGTACACAAAAATGTGATTGTTTGTGTGTGAATATTTTTTAAGCTAATGCTACGTTTTGGTTTACTCCTTCCTTAAAAACCAATACTAAAATATGTTTAAACTGTGTTTCAGAATTGCTGGCCTCATTAAGGCAAACTGGGAAAATGTTGAAAAACTTCATCTGAACTTGTTTTAAAAGTTAAAAAAAAATGGTCTCAGATATGTTAAGTCAGAGCTGGGTAATAAAATGAGAAGTTATTATTAAACTCATGGAGTCAGAGATTTGTTTCCTTCTTTCTAACTGAGGGACATACTTCAATAAAGAAACTTGAAGACTAAAAGAACAGGAAGAAGATAGGATAAAGAACTAAACAGTGAAAACTTTTTAGTGGATAATAACTGGAGATATGTGCAGAGAAGCCTGAAGAATAAAAAATGGAAACATCTAACTACAGATATACAGCATTGGCAGAGATAAACTGATGTAAAGATGAAGAAATGAAATGAGGCTGCAGACAAAAACAAAGCAGAATGAATAATTGCAGCCCTGACTGAGATATGAACGAAAGCAGAGGCAGAGCCAAAAGGTAAATAGAGGAAAAACGGAAACAAATGATGACAAAAGGAGTGAGAGTGACAAAGACAGCAGCCTTGAAAATGAAAAACAAAAGCATGCCAGAACACTACCAAAAACCAATTAAAAGAGACATTGAAAGCTAGCTTAATTATTGTGAATGGTTATGAATGAAGAAATCAGACTTTTGGAAGCATAACCAAAAATCCTTTTCAAACTATGTCATAACCAGTACATTCAACTAAAAGCTGGGCAGGTTAATGGTCATAATCTTTCAAAGAGAGAGCAACGACTTTTGAGATGTGGAAAAAGCAAATGCATGTTACACGAAGCAAGAGCCCTTAGAATATAGTTACTTTGCAATAGGTAATCTGACTTGCATCATGTGATCATTATTACATTAGTATATCGGTCCATTAGAGCCCATTTATGTGTGTGTCAAAAATCATTACGCTCTTATAAATACATCATAAGAGTCTTTAAGTTACAAGACCATAATTATTTAAAAATGAACTTTTTTATTGTGAGTGTGGATGCATAGACATGTACTATTTATGAGTGGAAGATGATATATTCTGACATTACCCATTGATTTATGAGTGTGGTATATTGGGTCAGACACACACATTGACCAGAGTTTACTCTGCCCACTTTAACTAAATGCTCACTGTTGACCTCGATAAATAAATAATAAAAAAATTGTTTTCTATATTTTTGCACTCTAACCATCTTTTTGAAGAAATGTATTGAAGTTGTGTGCTCCTTTGAAGTATATTTTTAAAGTCACAAAAAACTGCATGACTTTAAAGCCTGTGAGATTACTAAAGCATCCACATGTTTGCATCCAAAGCCTCCACAATAAATTTAGAATCAAAAACAGACAAAGAGGAGTCTCTGAAGCACAAGAGGATAATATAGTTACCACTTTGTCTGCTTCAGCTCGACTCTCTCATACCTTTTGCTGCACTCGGAACATTTCATCATTATAAACCAAGACGCTAAATTTACATTAATTATAGAGTTACAAATACTTGTGCAGTTAGCTGCAATACCTAGAAAGAGGGTACAGTTCGTCACTAAGGCTTAAGGTGTGTTGAGTCGAATTTAATGGTTTATATTAATATTACTAATAATAAAATGTTACATATGTGTTTAGGTTTGCATTTAACATTTTTATGTATAACTTTTTTGGGTTAAATAGTCACACTATTTCACTTTTACCGCCATTTCAGATTTATAATTTAAGAATACATCAAGATTGATTATTTAGGCCTACATTAACAAATATGATTTTGCATTTACATAGATTTAGATTTAGCAGTTGGTTTCCATTACTTTTTTTAAATTAGAGTTTGAAGTTACATATGACATTTGTATTTCAAATATTATTGTGCCTTAAACCAGGATCTGCAACTTTCCACTCTGAAAGAGCCATTCAGGATGATTTCTCACTGATTACACAAAGTCCTTCATCCCTTAAAAAATAAGACACTGATTTATATTTATGATATTACTATTATGATAACCATAGACTCGTTGTTGTTTATTTTGCATGAGTAAAGCATAAACATTAAAAGAAAATTGCCTTTTTTAACATTTGAAATAAGTTCATGTGAGTTCCTTTCAAAATAAAAGACACCTTGCCCACACATAATCATCTCAATGCAGAACAGTAGTAGTAGCAAGTGTAATGTCAGCAGTTATTAAATAAAAATCTCACTGTTCTTGGTGCATCTCTGCCAGAAATATAAATCTAACATACCAAAATGAAATCTGAACTAATTAGGGGACCCCTGACATATTTTCTAACACACTTAAAGTTCTTTAATTAAAAAAAGAAAAATCTGCTTTATAATCCGGTCTGCCTTAAATTCAGGTTGTGCTTATTGATTTTCATTGATTTCCGTTGTACCCCCAAGGACGCACAAAAATGTGTCAAAGTATTGTAGTTCAGCTTGTGATACACACTGTCCTTCAACTGTTTGTTAATGAGTTGAAGTTTGAGTTAGTCTACTTTTTCCCCCATTACAAATTTCTTGCTTTAGTGTTACTTTTTAACATTTAGAAACTTGCCTTAAACCAATGCCTCACATTATTCTGATGTGATAAAGCTCAAGTAAATCTAAGAAAAGTTTGCTGAATTAAACAAAAAACATGAACAAATTTTAAATTAGTTACCTTTTTACATCAAGTGCCTCTTATTGGCATGCACCATGTCCTAATCCATATTTCAATGCTATGACTGTTCAAAATGTACAGATAAAAAAATGTATATTTATCTTTAAAAACTGTTTCCTTTACAAAACCCTCAAGTTGAAATGTTTATTTCCAACTAAGCATTCACATGGAGTCCCTCTTTGTCAAAAAGCTATCTTAGAGAATAAGCCATTGTAACGTCACCTTGGCAACTAAAGTCCGGTGACTATTGTGGCCTGCTGAATCTTAGCCCTGAGTAGGGTCTGTACCAAAACAATAGAATGAATGACATATTTCAGATACATATGTAGGCCTACAAGAAAAGCTTTCTTGAATTCTGCTATTAACTACCAATATGTACATTGCTCATGCTTAAAAGGAAGAAAGCAAGAAAAAAAATGTAGCTCCATTGAGCACACAACTATAGAATGTCTTGAAGCAAGTGTGTCAAAACATAAGTTACACATTTTCTACTATAAATTCCATAGTGTAAAGAATTGCTTCTTCTCTGTACATCTGGCAGCAGCGGCACCTCAAATCCTCACACCTCTGGTTCTGTATGTAAACCTGAGATATTCTGTCATACATGCAAAAGTTGTATATCTAGCTACCAAAAAGATGAAAAACTAGTTGGATAATAAAACTAGTATGTTGACAATGTCCTGTAAATTTCCAGTATTAATACCTAAAAATGCACCGAGTTTACTCACTAGTTTCATGTCACTGTATATCAATGTATAATGCTAAAACGGGTATGTGCATTTTATTTTTCTACAATGACATTATGTTTAGTATCTTGACAGATCACAAGCAAAATTCTGGGTGTTCAAAAGGGCAAACTAAACAAAACATTTCAATAACTGATTGAACAGAAATGTGTTTGGGCCTTTCCAGTGAACTAGTAAGACAGTCCTTGATCATTGGAAGAGCTTCAGGCTCTCACAAGTGAACTAGTGGATGTTTTGGTCCTACAAGAAAACTAGTCTTTATGACGTTTTGGCTCATTCTTGACTAATAACTAATTGACAAATTCCAGCTACTGCACACATTTAGTGACAGTAATCAATTAGTGACACAATGAAGGGGCAGGACATGTTATTTTTTCAGCACATTCTCACCTCCAAGTCGTCACATATTGACGTTTGGTTAAGGACCCGTCTGCGTCACTTTTTGACACTTTGGGTGTCCCCAAGTCGTCGGTTTACGACATTGTGGCTGTTTCCATTAAGTCATGGGTGCCCAACCTCTGGGCTGAACCACAACCAGTCCAGTACCACAATGCATAGCGCACCGATACCCAAATATAGCCCAACACTGGGCCATATGCAGGACCGGGGGTGAACCGGCCACTGTAGCGGACGTAAACCATCGGTACTGGGTTAGGGTACCAGTACTGAAGGTGTCCCGAGGACCAGTTCGCATCCGGTACCGCATCCAGTACTACGTCCAGAGAGTTGCAGACCTTTGATTTTACCAACAGCCAGCACGTCAAAAGAGGACGAATTGGGGACACCTAAAACGTCAAAAAGTGACACAGAGGGGGCCTTAACCAAATGTCAATATGTGACGACTTGGGAGTGAGAAAATGTTGTATTATCATCCATTATATAATGACTTCAGTTTCCTCTTCATGCTGTTATAAAGTGTCTATTGAAATGCTTTCATTAAAAATGAAGGATCTGGTTCTGTTCATCCTGCTTTAGAAGATTTGCTGAATGCCAGGAGAAAGGTTTAAACTAAATACATATCCCTCTTCTTCATTAGCATTTTTCACACACGTTGTCTAGTTGACATGCAGTTTTGAATAGTTCAGAAGTGAATATTTTATTATGCTTAAGTATACCAATAAGTAACTAATATGGTGACAGTGAGGATCTTGGCATTATGTTTGGTTTATTTGATCTCAGTTGTGTTTCTTTAGTTCACGCTCTGGTTTCATGTTTTGTGTTTTCTCCTGTCACAACCTCAACTCGTGTCATTAGGTAATTATCCACAGCTGTCCTCAGTTAAGTCAATCATCCTTCTTTGTATTTAATGTAGGTTTTTGCTTTTCAGATCAGCCTTATCAGGTCATCATCTTTGTCATCTGATTTTGTTTTCTTTTTATTTTTTCATTGTTTTTTCTCTCTATTGTTTTTCTTTTTTTTTTTTTGCCACTACTGCTCCCAATGCAGACTGGTTAACTACTGGGAATTTCATGCCAGAGTCTATATTGAAACTAGTAATGGTAAAACGATTCATTAATTAACTGATGAATCAATTTCTTTTCCAACGATCCAACCAAAATGATCTGTCTGAGGCAAGTTGTTGATCAAATCTCACTGAATTGACCTATAATGTTAAAGAAAGAAGTTTCAAAATGACATCATTTGTTAATCGATATTAGAAAATACCATTAGTTTGGAGACATTATAGGTTTATTTTATTATTACGTAAAAACAACCAAGTGCCATCACAGCGGACAACACATATTTGATGACAGCAAAAAGTGATCGATCATCATTACAGTCCAATGTGTGGAAACACTTTGAATTTTATTGAGACGTGACCATAGAGTGTGGTAGAATGCTCTAATAATGTTCTATTTGTATTATTTTGATGTGGAAAAACTATGTTGAACTTTATGAAGCTAAAATGTGAATAGATTTGCCATTAATTCTTTGTTTGTTTATATATTTAATTTACATTTGATTGTCTTGCAGAAATACAAATAATCTGGAAAACTTCACCAGCACTGTTTAGTTCCAGGTCACTGAGTCACACAGTTTTTGACTGGAGATGTCCTGGATCGCTTTTAGACCAGTTAATCACATTGTTTAATCAATATCAGCTGTATTGGAACACAAATTATAATACTAATTGAATTGTTGTTAAAATGAATCGTTACACCTATAATGAGTACCAAAGTTATTTCTGAAGATGGGTGGCATCATGGTACTGTTTACAGAAGAAGAACTTCACTGAGTTTCTGGTGTTAACAGTTTATGATAGATTTGTTTATGTGTTAACATCAGAAGATTTAACATACTCTAGTATTCCCTGTATCCTCTTACTATAATATACTGTATATATATATATATATATATATATATACATACATAGATACAGCTTTTTGAAAAAATAAATACATGTTTAAAATTCAACGTCATCCATTTTATATGATTAATATTAATCTTTATCTTAAAAAATGTTTGTCTTTTCAATATTTAAAAAACAAGCAGCATAAAAACAGAAAAATGAAAATGTAATGTATGCACCAATGAAGATTAAGAGTGTGTTTGATAAAAAAGAGAAAAAAACAGCCTTGTTTGTCAGAGTTAGAGTCCACACTTGTCACATATAGTAAGACTTCAGTTCAAAAAAAGCTTTATGCTGCCCGCATTTCAAGGCTCAGCATTCGAGAGCATGAAACAAGAAAAGTGGGTGAAAACACTCAATAAATGTCTGCACCACTACATGGACTTACTTGCCAACAAACAGTGTCATTAGAGCTGAATCCAGCACGTTGCTTGGATTACTTAAGACGCTTTAAATGAGAGACTAATTGTTGACAATAACCTGCTTTTTAGCAGCAGCTGGCACGTGCACACTTAAGCACAGCAAGACAATAGAGGAGCTATTAAGATAATTCTACAAGCAATTACTCTTAGACGAACAAAAAAAAAAAAGAGTAAGAGAGTGAGAGAAAGGTAGCTTTGACGAAACTGGCTTCCCCTCGCTCTTCCTCTCTTGTCTTCCTGCACTCTCTCACAAGCTCATTACGCACCCTCTCTTTAGAAGAGACTTGGAGCAGATCAGAAAAGCAGGAACAGTCCTGACAGAGAGCGAAAAGCAACCTGCAGGTGAGTCAATGCCTTCATACTTCCTAAAAACATGTTGGATGTTGTGAAATTTGATCAGCATGGACAAAACTGTGATTTTCTTTTCTTTTTTTTCACTCATGTCTGAAATGGTCGGTGTTTAAGTCAGCTTGTTTTCTGCCTACATCTCAGCTGCAACACAAAAATGACTTATATTCAATGTCTAAGCTTTATGCTGTTTTTGCTCAACTCCACACTCAGAGAAAAACAGATTTGGGGGCTCTTTGAGTATAAATTCTAAGAGTGATTTCTAAAAACTTGAAAAGTCCTTTGTTGCTGAAGGTACAGAACAACAAAGGGGAGTTAAGATTATCCAAAAAGCAGACGTTGTGGTGAGCAGTGCGTGACTTCCATCACAGATCCACAACCAGGGTTTAGAGCATGTCTCTCATGAAACATGAACATCATGCTTTTGAGTTGTTATGACCAGAAAACAATTCATATTTGCTAGATTTTTATGAACCTGATTCCAGATTTGAATTACACATGAGGGAATTGATTCAAATTGTTCTGTTGCTCTTAAAGATAAGAAAAAGTTAGAAAATGCATTTTTTCTTAACAAAAAACTTTTAAAGGTGCCATTTTTTTTGCTTAAAAACAATAAAAACAATTAAATAATCAAAGGAAAAGTAAAGAAATCAAAAGAAAATGAGTCTTTTTTCTTTAAATCTGATTATAGGTTTTTTTGCCCTTAATTTGAGCTGTTGAATCCTTTATTGAAATGTAAATATAGCCAATAAAGACTTTGGTTTGAATGGTGGGAAACTATGTCAGACTTCAGGAAAAAAAAAGAGTTTGAATTAAATAGGAGAGGATTAAATCACTGCATTTAATATAATAGATTAAAAATCAAATTATATTCAATGAAACTTTTCTTTTACACTGAATACAAGAGCTTAATCTACGTCAGTGTGACAGCTCTTTTACCCTTAATTTTTTTTAAGCTTGTCCACATATACTTTTTAGATCAGTTTGTGGTTTGTGCATCTGTGTTAGAGATCCTATCATCCTTCCCTTTTTCAACAATTTGACAGAGACATCACAGCAAAGAACACTTGACTGCACTTTCTTAGCATCTGTTTTAGATGCCGACAGAACACTGTTGAAGTCTAATCTGTTATGCTCCTTGAGAAGTGACACCACGGTCTTTGCATGAAAAGTGATTCCAGAGCTCGTGACTTTGCATCTATATGCACCGAACAGGGAGTGGAAAGAAGTCATCTGTGTCAGCCTTATGTAAACTTTATAAAATATTCAGTCCTGCTACATCCTTTTATTTGATTTAGATGGTGCGATGCCCTATCAGCTGACAATGATCATATTTTGAGCTTGCTTTTTTTTTTTTTTTTTTATTT
>NC_050521.1:13508346-13566346 GCF_002922805.2 Oryzias melastigma | reverse complement strand
CTGGCAACTTTTAATCAGAACAAGAAAATAGCAAAGTTTGCTGTGTTAAACAGCTCACAAGGAAAGTTTCTTGTGAATTTTAAGTGAACATTCACATCGACGATGAAACAGGAAAGCAAAAAAAAATTAGGCTGTGTAAGTAGATTATTTTTCATGTTTTACTGTGAGTCTAAGAGCCCTCTTTTCGTTAAAACCTTTTGTAAAGCTGCATTGTTCACATAATAAAAGTGTAATAAGGGCAATCAATTATCCCCATCCAACCGGAGCTTGTTAGTGTATCTGGGTCGGTTTGTGTGTGTGCAGCAATACCTGCTGTTCCTGTCCATCCATATTTGATGTGGTAGATCCTCCTGTTGGTCTCTGGTTATGTTAGTTGGGTGTTTCAATTTCACACTTCCAGGGCTTCCATCTACTGGTCAGAATACGCAACTGTTACCTAGCAACCCACCATTCCGATCTCTTCCCTCTCTCCTCCATATCTGTCTTGGTCTCTGGGTAAAGAGAACAAAAAGACAAGACAAGAAAACAAATGTGAGCTCACAAGCAAAGATGGATCTCAACCACACACAGACGTGCATTTTTAACTGGAAAACTGAGCACTGGCATACACTAAGTTGCATTTATAAAAGCAAAGTGGGGGAAGGATCCAAGATAGTGTTCAGTTGAATTGTTTTATGTCAATGAAACATTGCTTTGACCCTGCAAGGACATAGAAGGTGGATGGATGAAGCATCAGATCCTGATGCTTTTATAAGTATTTTATATCTTTAGAGTTGTATGAAATGGTGATTAAGCAAACCAAAACAGGTTTGCTGTAGCATCAGATCAATTCCAATCATTTGGAATGACCGGCCGTGGTGCAGTGGTAGGGCGGTCGACTCCTGATCAGAAGTGAGCAGGTTCGACTCCGCCTTGCCCGCCCATGTGTCGAAGTGTCCTTGGGCAAGACACTGAACCCCGAATTGCCTCTGGTGGGAGGTTGGCGCCAGTGTTCGGCAGCGGAGCCACCACCAGTGTGTGAATGTGTGTGTGAATGGGTGAATGGGTCTGTGACTGTGAAGCGCTTTGGGCCCTCGAAGGAGGGTAGAAAGCGCTATACAAGTATACGCCATTTTTTTTAGTTTTTCCTTTATTTTTTTTAATAGGGGCTTCATCTTAAAAAATAATTTAAAGTTTTATTGATTAATATCTTGATGATCATTACTCGATCAGGTAAAACCATTAACTTAAGTATTTTCTCCTACCAGATGTGAACTTGAACCACAAAAAAAGCAATGTTTAACAATAAAGAAGTACTAAATAAACTGATAATTAAACTCTGAAACCATCACCAGGATTCAAATGAAGACAGGATTAACATCTTTTTTTGGAGATTTTTACTCTACAAGCAGATGGTCCCATCGAAGAGATTAAATCCTCCTTTTTTCATCTTTGAGCTCCAGCCATGCTGTGTCTGCCTTTCATCATAATGATCTAAATGGGAGTCTTTTCAGCAGATCACTGGCAGGATGACGCTTTTCCATCTTATTTGCATCTCTCATAGGAGAGAAGATATGTAACAGCCAGGATGCTTTCAAAAAGCCACCAAATATCTTGATTTAACATGTAATCTCACCTTTATAATGTTAGGTGCCGACTCAGTAATTAGTAATACTGCTCTGATGATTATGCCATTGTATTCTGCCACAATAGGCTGAAAATTGAACAAATAAGATGTGATGTTTGTGTACTAAATTGCTTTTTTCTTTCAGAGTGTAAAATTCTACAAACTAGACAGGGCAGGGATTTATCCAATCCTCAGAGATTCCCTTCACTCCCATCCAATTTTATTTTGTGAAGAAACATAAAAACTGAAAATAATCTTGAAACTATGAAAAAAAGCTTCTTACTCACAAAAGAGCTGTTTCTGATTAATTGAAGCAAATGTAAAAGTCTTGCATTGTGTGCAAAACCATAAACATGATTCTCCATGAATCTGACCACTCAAAACATAAAGCTTTTTTTTTATTGTAAACCAATCCAAATCTCAAAGTCTGTCCATGTATATGCATTAATTTAAATAAAAGAAAAGAAAATTAAAAAAAATATAAGCTGTTATAATGATGTACATGTCAGTTTCTAAGAGACATCACTTATCTGTTGGTCATTCAAGAATATAAATAACCTTTTTTTAACCCATATGTCTTAAATAACCACAAAATAAATTCATGGGCCAGTAAGGTGCTGCTGGCCAATCAACCAACCAGAAAATGTCTGGAGGGGAAGTCATCTTCCATTTAGAAGTGCACAATGATGTTAGAAAACAGTGCCCATAAACAAGCAGGACAAATGTCAAGTCTAAAACCTCATTTGCAAATATAATATTATTTTTTATAATATCCTACTAACTCTGCATTCATGGACCTCATTTCAAAAATCCCAGATGAGGTCTTGGAGTGTGTAAAGAAACCCATCCAAACCCCAGCTGTCACTTCAAAAACACTTATTTTGTGCAGAAACTCGAACATCCTGTGCAAAACATGGCACTCCGCAGTCTTTTGATATTCATTACAGTCCTCAAAATCCATTACGAAAACATGTCCCAGAGATACACAACATCCATGTGTGAGTTTGAAGTGGAAACAGTGAGATGTATTCCGGTTCACCACTGGTGAAAACTCCAATGACAAAATTGTCGAATACAGCAGATGGTTGATTATAAATCAAGTAAATATATTTATTGCCTCTTTTTCATAACTAAAATTCAAGTTAGAGTAACACTATTGCTTTTAGTCATTCAGTCATTAATGCAGCTAAGCCGATATATTCAATAGATGCATTTATTTTACGATAGCCGGCAGGATTTATTCTTTCTGATTTGGTTGTGGTTTGTTTTTTAGACTAAGTTTACGTGTTTGGTCCATCCATCCATCCATCCATCCATCCAATCCAATCATTTTCTCTATCAACTTTCCTTCATTGTGTACATTGTGTTACGGCTTTACTATATCGTGGCATTTTTTCAAGCCTTTTCTTCCTTTTTCATTGATCTGTTGGTGCAGTAACCTCAGCACAAAGTAAAGAAAACTGATTAAAGAAAAGAGTGAAGATGAGCAGCAGGATTCTGGGTGAAGCAGAACACAATTGCAATCATTTTTACCCAACATGTATGGGGGAAAAGCTAAAGGCATTCAGGCACATCCCTCTGTTCACAGAAATTCAGACTTTGCCCTCCGGCAGAGGCCTGAGCTTCCTATTTGTTAAAAACAACAAGGAAAATATATTTTATTCATATACTCATTTTTTTCATATCAGAACTTGGCAAACCTTTTTTGTCCTCATTTCCACCTATTCATTTTTTATTGGTGTAAATCGCTGTGGATCAGCAGCTGAGCATGCCCATGTGGTTCTACATTATATAACTGTGGGGTTTCAGTTATTTAATCTGTCTGTGTTTTCATATTATGTTATAAAAATATATATTTTTTAAAGAATATGAAACATTTAAGCCAAAGTTAAAGCTTTCTGTGCAGAAAAGAGGCTTCTTTGAACTTTGTCTAGAGGTGATATTGAGTTATTTGGGCTCTGAAGCATCAGTATCCCATCACAGAAGGGAGATACAATCTTTGGTCAGATGAATGAGTTCTCTTTATGTTTTGTTAAGGAAAAATAGAAGAATAACTAATAATATAAATAACAGTTTTCAGACATTATATGAAATATTGCAGATTTTCATTTTACATGTACTTCAAGGAGAAGTTATAGAAACAACAACAATAAAACTGGTGATTTTGTTGCTCGTGGATTCTAAGCCTCGCTTATAAGGAATACACTATATAAAACTATGTTACAAGTTTAAGTAGTGATACATGATGGGCTTTTGGTCTGGATACAAAAAAAGTAGATGTATTCCTTAATATTCCTGTTTTTTTGTGTTTTTTTAGGCTTTTAAACAAGTCTTTTACTGATTCCAATCAGAAATAATCAATGTATCAATAAATTTCAATCTTTAATTGTAATATTATTTACAAGAGAAAATTTGTTTCTTCAAGTATCATGTTGTTTTTGCAGTTTAAAACAGGTTCAGTTTTGATCCTGGCTAAGCCATTTATTGTGCCTTGATTTTTTTTTTCTTCCAGTACAACTTTGGTGTGAAACAAAGTAATAAAAATCCAATTTAAATGAAAAAAAAATATCTCACCAAGTAAGTTAGAAAAATATGTGATAAGAAATCATTGGGCAGAAGCAAAACAAGAAAGCTAGCTAAACATTTGCCATTTCTCAGATAATAGTTCCTAGGTTTGAGCCATTGACTGTATTAGAGAATTGGACCAAGTGAGTGTGACATCACCCATGGAAAACATTTTTTTGGCTTCAACAAAATTAAGTCTTTTTTTATTTTTTATTTTTTTTCGTGGTTAGGACACGCACGCATGGTGTAGACTGCTAGCGTGCCTCTAGCTCACCCTGTTTCACACCGTCACCAAGGATGGCAAGGAACGTTTTCAGTTCCACTGTTCCCTTCCGCTTTTCAATAGACCTACAACTGATGGGGGCCCCCAAGAGGTACGGTTTGGTACTGTTCAATGTGTCCATTTTACAATGGAAATACTCAAAATACCAGACCAGATTCCTCAGTGGAAACGAGGCTAACATTTGTTAGCCAACCACTCTCACCAATCAGGAGTGAGCTTGTTGGAAGTCCACCCTCCAACCTCTGAAAGAGGGCTCAGGAGAATCTGTCAATCAAACATTTTGTAATGTTGATGTGGGGCCCAGGATGATCCACATAATTTTATCTAGGTGTCTGATTGGTCAGTTTATAACTAAAAACTTGCAATAAAGAAAAATATATAATTTAAACAAAAAATAGGATTAACAAGAACATATAAATAACAAGAAGTAGATCAAGAGTAATAGCTGTTTATTTCTCAGTAGAAGTCTATGGGATTTTGGCTTCTTAGAACCAGCAGGTGAAGGAAGTATCATATTTCTGTCCAAAATGGAAAACAAAAATGATTTTTTGAAATGTAAAAGGAAATTTCAATGTGCCAAATGCAAGCTAACATTCACTAAAATGAATCAGAAAATGGAGGGAAACTGTTGACTCTGATCATTAGAGTTTGGTCAAGAATAGAGAGGAAACTGTGTACAGTATTTGTGTAACAACTCAAACGTCATGTTTTTGTGAGAGCTCAGCTGCACGCCAGCAGCAGATGGGTTATCAGTGTTTGCTCTGGACGGAGTTCAAAGAAGCAGTTGCCGAGTGAACTATTTCATTTTCAAGGCTACGGATTTTGAAGGCCAAGATTTTAATTAAACCTTCTTTCAATGACATTTTCATTATGAGTCTAAATCTATTTGTTATTGTCATGACTTCCAGCCAGTGGCTTTTGTTGTCAACATCCCAATTCATGTTCTGACTCTAATAAGTTTGATGGCTTTTGAACAGGGTTGGCAAGTGTTTTATTATGAAAACATTTAGCAACAACATTTAAGAAACCTATTTAATCAAAATTAAATTAAATGAGTCATAGCTCTTCCATAATTTAATAGTGAATAGATTCTATTTTAATTAGCTGACTGCAAATATTGATTTTGAACTACGTTTCAAAAAATAAAAAGGCACAAATGCAAAAAAAATGCAAAATGTAACTTAATTTTTGTCTAATTTTAACCTTCGTTTGCCAAAAAAAGGAAAACTACTAATTTTGCCTTGAATATCTAAGTTTATCTTCTAACTTAATATGATAAAAATTAGATTATAAGACCACTTTAAACATATGGTTCATATGATTGTGAGCAAACAAGCGTGTTTCTGCAGGTACGCACAAACAACACAGTGCAAAAAAAACCACTACGCTGAGACTAAGAAATATATTTAAAAAAAATACATAATTTTTTTCAGTAATTGTATGAAATTGTGTTATTTTTTTAAATAATTATTATTTAATAGGGTAGAAAAGACTATAGTGATGCAGCCACATTGGAAGGATAATCTCATGCAATAGATTTTTCATTTCAGTTGCAGTTCATATTCAATAGAAGCAAACATTATTGTCAACATTATTGAGTGCTCCTATCAAAACAACCACATATGTGTTTTTCTTTTTTAAGATTCAACATTATACGTCTATAAAACTTTAAATCTTGAAAAATCTTATATTTGTTGCACTTTTTTTATTGTCAAAAATGTATTAGGTAAAACGTGCATGCTTTAGAAATATTTTCCATAGCTACATGATTTGGTAATTTTTCTTAGCAAAAACCATAAATAGTTTGTGTTAAAACTGTTGGGAAATTGTCCAAACAAAATGAAAAAAATCATATAAAGTAATAAACATTATGATGCATTTTTAAGTATTTTCTGTTTTTAAGTTGTAAAAAATGCATATATTCTAATGAAACCTTGCTCATTCTGCTCAGAACATCATATATCTTTAGTTTGAGAAACTGAAATGTAAAGTGATGTGAGTTTAAATGCCAACTAACCTAACTGTATTTCTCATGTTTTGTCACTAGGTGTCAGTACAAGCATTGAAAATGATGTCTTCAATGAACAAGCAAGTAAAAAGAAGCCACTTCTAGAGCCATGGAGATGCCAGGTTCTCTTTTTCAGAAGAAAAAAACTAACTGCAAACTTCACATGGATAAATGGGTTGAATAAACACATGAAAGTCTAATTCTTCTGGGATCCTAACACCAAAAGGACACCAAAGAGTTTGGAAAAGCTAAAGCCTGGAGAATGTGGTGCAGTACCTCCATTGAATATTAAATAGAAAATATGAACGAGCTACAGCGTCAGCTTTTTCATAAAGTTAACATCTTTCAACTAATTAAAAAAGTCACGATGCCGCCAGTGAAAAACCACTAATAATGTTGTCAAAAGTGGTGCTGGGTGTCATTCTGTCCCTCCTCATCCTCCTGACTGTGGGTGGTAATGTGCTGGTGTGTCTGGCTGTCTGTGCCTCTCGACGCCTCCGCTGCCTCACCAACTGCTTCATCGTGTCGCTGGCTGTGACAGACCTGCTGCTCGGCCTCCTGGTCCTCCCCTTCTCTGCCCTCATCCTCATCAGTGACGACTGGCCCCTGGGTCCAGTCTTCTGCAACTTCTACATCTCGATGGATGTCATGCTGTGCACTGCCTCCATTCTCACATTGCTGGCCATCAGTGTGGACCGCTACCTGGCAGTGACCATGCCTCTAAGATATACCTCCCTAGTGGTGCCATGGAGAGTTGGAGTAGCCATGATGAGCGTGTGGATAGTGTCTGTGGCCTTGTCTTTTTTGCCCATCCAAATGGGCTGGAACACGGTTAACGGAACCGTACAGAACCAGGGACCGTGGGCTTCAGACAGGAGGTGTCGCTTTGAGCTGAACAGACCTTACGTCCTCACAGACTCCCTTCTCACATTTTACCTTCCTCTGGTTGCCATGTGCTGGACCTATCTCCAAATACTACGCATTGCACGGGTGCAGGCCAAGCGCATCATCAGCACCAGGCCGACCTGCGTCACCAGCTATGACTGCAGAAGCAATCCTCCCACCAGCACCACTCTGGTTTGCAGTGTTACAGCCGTGGCGCTGCGGGAGCACAAAGCCACAGTGACTCTAGCAGCTGTGATTGGCGCATTTGTGGTGTGTTGGTTACCCTATTTCATTCTGTTCACAGTGTTAGGACTGAGGGAGCATCCAGACCCTGCCATAGTCCCTGCATACCCTGTTGTGCTGTGGCTTGGATATGCCAACTCAGCCCTCAATCCTTTCCTCTACGGCGTCCTGAACAGGGACTTTAGGGCAGCATACTCCCATCTACTGAGATGCAGCTTCCATTCTTACAGTGGCTGTAGGATCAAAAAATCATCGCCTACCGCAGGAGCAGGTGAAGGAGTTTAGTTAAACCTCATTAGAAGTAGCGATACTGCTACCAGTCGTGCAGAAATTTACTGTATATTTACTATAACAAGGTTCTCTAATATTCTCCTTTCCTTTCCTTCTTCTCATCTCAGCCAGAGAGCATCTCACTGAGATGATGCTGCTGTGTGGCCAAACCCCTGCCACCTGCAGGGCAGCTATAACAGATCAAAATGTCATGCATGAGGGAAAAAACAGCAGGACAGCAACAACAGCTATCCACTTTGCAAATGGCACTGCTGTCACAGATGTCACTGGTAATGACAGGGAAACTGCTCTTCAGTGTGTATTTATGTTACACTTCACTTACGGAAAATGTTGCAGAGAGTGTGCCCCAGTGGAAACATGAAGAACCACAGCTTGGAGTAGGGAAATAGAATTTTCATTACCAACTGATGTTTAGTGTGAATCACTCGGCGAATGGCAGTTAGGAATAAAGCACACATGTCGGAGCTGAATCAACCCGAGTGCTTGAAGTGTGAAGCATGTATTTTTGTGTCAGTGCCGAAGGATACAGCCACACTTACGTCTGTCGTCATGTTGTAGCGTGAAGCTGAGAAACGTATCTGTAGACTCATTATGTAAATGTGACTAAGGACTGAATGTATGGCATGCACCATTCATTAAAAATAAAAATAAAAAATCACAACATTACCAATAAAAAGCAGCTGAGGAAATCACCGGAGATAACACCTTTATTATGGGCTGTTACGTGAGGATATGTGTTACCATAGTACAGTGGAAACAATTCATCATGGCTGTCAACAAACACCGCTTTGCTCTTCTGCCACATTAACACCTCACCTTTTTAGATTTCAGTCGACTTCCTTAAGGAACAAATGAGAGTCCACTTATACATATTTATAATAAATGCTTCAGAATTAATTTAGCAGTCCTTTCATGATATATGGGTTTATATTTACTCATTTTAAGTGTTAGGGAATATTTCTGGCACTGAAGTCAAACACCTCATGTTTCCTAATTTAATTCATGTGGTCACACATGTTAGACTGCAAACTCACATAAAAACTCAAAAATAGGTGGAATTAATTACACTCCCAAGAAAATGCAAATGCCACTAACAGCATGGCTTTTATAGAAGAAGGAGTGGCCTATTTGTGTCTAATACCCAGAGGACGGTCACTCCAATCGGTGTATAAAGGGTATGAAGGGTGAGTTTCATAAATGCAGATGTTTCTAGGGAGCTAAAGGGTTCCTGCTAAGAGGAGGTGTCCTTGGATTTCAGAGAAAATCAGGCTGGTAGTGTAAGCACCAACTAAACGAATGCCAGTACTGAAGGTTCCCCTGCAGAACGTACCATTCTCGTGGTATGATGTCACCTTTAAACTGCATGTTCAAAAATGTCAGAAAAAAAAACTCTATGACTGGTAGGGATTCTACCTATAGAGTCTGCATCAAAAGGATGAGAGATTTGTAACCCAAATGTTTAAGTATCATGATATGAACATGCAGATTTAAAAGCACTTCACCTTTGTTTGTGCCCACAGTTTTAAAGATTAAATTAGATTGTAAATCAGAAACAAATGTAGCAACTTTAATATTATAATTTTTAAAATGTTTATGGAGTGTTGCTGAAGACAGTTTTGATGAGAATACTCGAAGAACATCAACAACAGTGTGGATGACATGAATTCATGTTTTCTTTAATCAAATCTAACAAGAAAAGATCTCTTTAGATTTAAGGGACTTTGGAAAATTAATAAATTCTCCTCATTTGAGGCACTTCTTCAGATTAATGTCCACTGATTTCCTGATTGGGAGACGTAACGGGTTATAATCTTAAACAAACCTGAAATTCAAACTTATTTATACTATAGCTAAATGAGCTCTGTTTTTAATGAGATCCATGTGTTTTTGAGGACTTTTTCTCTCTACTTTCCTGTCTGTCTTGTTTTCTTTTACACACTGTTTTGGTTTAATAATCTGAATTTCTTTCATTCTTAATCATGGATAAAGAGTAGACGGTGCTGCATTCAGGTTTTAAATTACTACTGGGAAATGAAGAAATCACTGATTTCAGATGGACTTCAAATTTAAGCTTCGCTAAATTTAGGACTCACTTTTCTTGGTTGCTATAAATTTGTTCAACTATTCTTTGCAAAAAAAAAACTCTAGTTTCTTTTCAAAGTGGCACTAAAAAAACAGCAGCTTTTTTTCTCCTTGGACACTGCAAAAACTGAATTGTAAGAAAGCAAAAAGAAAAAAAAATAGTCTTAATTTCTGTTTTGCAAAAAAAAAAAATTATCAGGAAAGTTTTTCAATTGCAAAATAATCTTTGTTTGAAAAAACATGTCTAGAAGTTTTTTCTTGCAATACAAATTCTTGATAAAAGCATTTTTTACTCCATTGGCAGGTTTTTTTTTTTTTACTTACTTAAATATTTTTTTTCATTATTTTAAGATTTTTTTAATTTATAATGTGGGCCTGTTATTGTGTTAAAATAGATAAAGTTTCAGGACGAACATGTATGAAATGCATCATTAGAATGTAAATGCAGCTCAGTATTATTCTTAAAATGTTGTGAACATCGCCAAAAAAAGAGAAACGTTCCCTGGTAACTAAACACTTTTGAGACAAATAAGCCTGGCACATCATTTCACGTGGAAAGCCGCAGCAAACAACATTAAAAGGGTTATCAAAAACCTGTAAAATACACCAGACATTGATTCACATTTGTTCTAGAATTCCAGATTTTTCCCCCTACCATCACTGACGTGGTGATTTTGTACGAGACATCATGAAGACTGATTACGGTGCACGACTATTTCAGAATTTTATTAATAATAAAACAAACAAAAAGGGAGGCAGCAACATCATAAGAGCCTTTAAAAGCACCTCTAATCTAATTTTCTGCAGAGTTTGAACAACTCAAGCATTTGCAGAAATTGCTAAAGTTGTTTATCCCGTCTTATCTGTGCTCGCCCTGTGTGGCTTAAATTGATTGAGCTCTTTTTATCCTCCCTGGAGTCCCTCTATTCCAACACAAAAATCATGTGTCCCCTGATAATCCTGGTCACTTGCTTCCCTTCTTTATCTCCACTTCTGTTTTTTTTTTTTTTTCCTCAGAGTGACCACTGACAGCCGAAGGCACATGAAAGCCATTCATCATTGTTTCTTTTACATCAGATTAATGTGGGGAAAACAAAACAGCACAGCCATGCACACACATAGACAGGCATGCAGCACATGTACCCAACCAGCTCTGGATAAGCTATCAATCATGAATATTGTCATTATTCTGTGTCATCGACAAGGCCCTTTTCTCCTCTCTATCTTCTGTCTTTCTCCTGATCCTTTTTTTCCTTTCTCTTGATTCTCCTTCTCGCACACACACACACAGTCAAAGACCGAGAGAATCATGAATCATAAATCTTATGAATGCCATCTAAAGACTGCTCAGCGCTATGAGAAAGAGAGATGATTGATCGACGAGTGTGACGGTGGTAAAAGCGAAGAAGATGGACAGAAGGTTGAAGCTGGCGACAGAAATGTCTGAGAGCGCAGTTCAGAGGTCAAACGCATCAGCGCGTCAGCGTGCAATATGGCCCAGAGAGGAGGAGGAGGAGGAGGAGGAGGAGGAGGAGAAGATGTTGAAGAGGAGGGAGGGGGGGTTAGAGAAGAAGGGGAGGGAG
This sequence comes from Oryzias melastigma, assembly GCF_002922805.2. Classification (NCBI taxonomy): domain Eukaryota; kingdom Metazoa; phylum Chordata; class Actinopteri; order Beloniformes; family Adrianichthyidae; genus Oryzias; species Oryzias melastigma. The sequence continues at coordinate 13,554,800 of NC_050521.1, read as the reverse complement.
TAAACGGTTGAAGAGGAAGGGAGAGAGAGGAGGGGATGGGGGATGCTGCCACAGTGAGGCTAAAGCCATAACTCATCTTTTATTAAAAATAATGAAAAAAACTTAATGAGTTAATAATATCTGGAGAAAGAGATAGGGAGTGAGACAGGAACGGAGAAAGGGACAGGAGGATGGAGGAGAGGAAGCAAAAGAAGATAGGAAATGAGGAGGGAGGGAAAATGACACTTAAGAGGGAGAGGAGGGTCAGTGTTTCTCTCTTTAGTTGTTTATTACACTTTTTAAAGTTCACTGAGTATTCATTAGACAAAAAAAGGGGGGGACGGTCGCAAGGAAACCCCTCGTTCTGCAGATCTAAATCCCAAAGCCTGCTTGGTAATTAAAGGCACTTAACAACCAATTAACAATGATGAGGTAAATTAGCAGGATATTGTTCGCTTTGACTCAGCTACTGCTTTATCACTGTACTGAAACAGTGGTGAACAAACCTCAGTGGCCTGCGTTTCTCATGTAGGCAAATGACTGATTAATTACTATTAAAACATCAGCATCTTAATGAGCTTGGAAACAATTAGAGCGGTCGTTAGCATGTGGGGAATGGCGGAGAAGAGAAAAAGGGAGGGCGGGCGCAAAACAAGAGAGAAATCTTCATTGGGAGGCAATACTGATTAAATGGACGTACGGTCGCACTCATCGTCCAATATCCAAGGACTTATTAAATACATGACATCACCATTTGTCTTTTCTACCATCAAGCTACTTTTCTCCTGCCATTATCTTTCCCCCTTCTTCTCTCCGACTTCCCCAACTATGCCTCTGTTCCATCTCTCATAAAATGCCTTTTTCTTGCTCCTCCATTCCTTTCTCCACTTTCGGCTTTTTTAACTCCCATTTTCTTCCATCCCTCCTTCACGCTTAGGGGGCACAGTCCTGTGAAGGAATTTAATATGCAACTTTTATATGAGAAACCAATCGCATACGTCTGGGTCTATTGGGCTCGCAATCTATCGGCCCGGACGACTAATGCAATAGAGAGAGCCGGGGCTATTTATCACGCGGGGAGCCATCTTTTCCTCTATCTCTCCCACTCTGCCCTCGCTCTCTCTGTCTTTATTCAAGCCCAGATTCCTGGCTGCCACTAAATCAGGCCAACTATGAGCTATGGCTGCCCAGAGGGCATCTCCTCTTTTATAGCAGGATTTGGATTTTGTATCTACTGGTTCCTCAGTGGTCGTTGAGGCAGAGCTAACGGAAGCTATAAACATTCAACAAACAAAGGCAACAACTTAAATGTCCCTCCATCCCCACAGTAATGATTGAGCGTGTGGAGAAATATGAAAGTAGGAGGATGAATAAACCTGATGAATAAGATTCACAGGCATTTACAATGATGCAGCAAGGACTGCAGACTGAAACAGAAAAAAAAGAGGTTACACGCACAAACGGGGATGTTTACATTGAGTCATTAGGAGCTTGAATGTCAAAGCAACACCACACTTTCAATTATGTTTTTGCACAGCTCGGATCCTGCTGCAGAATCATTGGAAAACATGTCTTTATTATTGGCTTAAGATGAGAAAAATACTCAAAAAAGTATGAAAGTACATAGATTTTAAATGAGTGTCACTCCACAAACTGTGAATATTTGATGACATTTCTTTGCAGAAATAGAACCCTTCTGCTTGTTCTCCATATAGAGTTGGGACTTAACCTCCTGTAACCTGACATCACATGCATGGACATCGTGTTTAGGGTTTATTACCACAGTAGTTGATTTGCTTAACTGGGCCCTGTGACAAAAAGCATATCAAACAAGTGGTCTGGTCTTCAGAGGTTAAGGTTTTTTATCAAAAAAAAAAATTTAAACAATGTTTTGCAAAATATTTATTGAGGTTTTTACTTCTCAACTCTCAAATATGTTTTTAAAAAACTATCAGCTTTCGAGTTATTTTTTTTTTATTATTATTTTTAAAATCTTCAATTCCCATTCCATCTCTCTATGAAGTCTTCCTGTTTGAATGTTGGAAAAAAAAAAAACCGACCCAAATCATTGTTTTATCCACAAAATTCCTGAAAAAATAAGATAAAAGAATATTTTTGTTCCTTAATATTATGTTTCCGTCTGCACTAAACCTTCATATGCATCCTATATGAATTTCTAGCAAATCAAGGCTTTTTTTTGGACACATGTCAAGGACCTGCTAGGTGGTCATATGCGGCCCGAGAGACCATTTTATATTTTTGTTATTAACGGCCTGATGTTATCTTGTGCTGGAAACGTATTGCAACACATTCTCATTCCTAAGTCGTCACATGTTGACCCATGGTTATGGACCCCTCCGCGTCAACAATTGACATTTTGGGTGCCCCCAACTTGTTGTTTATTGGGCCGCAAACCGGTACCGGTTCAGACGTGGGCCACACTGGTATCCTAACCTTAACCCGGTTCCAGACAGTCCGTATCGGACACGGATTCATTTTAATTCAGTTTTATTTATATATCCCAATATCACAAAACAATTGCCTCATTGGGCGGACGAGTGCTGGTTCTGCACGCGGTACCAGAAGCGGACCAGGTCAAGGTTAGGGAACCGGGTTAGGGTAGACTACCAGTATCGACCATGTCTCGAGGTTTGGTCCGCGTTAAAAAGTTGAGTTTTTAAAGTTTTTAAAATGTTGTTTTAGCGTGTTCAATAAATGTTTCTCCTGTTATGCACGCAGCCTAAGGTGTGTTTTGGATTTTAGCCCCCTGTGTGATTGAGTTTGAAACCCCTTCTTTAGAATTTCTAAGTTCCTGATCATTCATGGTTTTTTTTTTTGTTTTTCTTTTTTTTTTAGGACTAGGAATATGTTGGATTTCTATCTGTCAAGTGTCTTCAGTTGGTTATTTGCAGGTTAATGCACCTTGATATTTTAGAAATATTATTCAGGGACTGCAGGGATCTCTTTAAACTCATGGTGATCTCAAATGATACAACATCTGTGTGCAAATTTCAAACACAGGTAATTAAATCTAAGACATCTTGGCAAATCAAGGAAAAGTGCTCAGTGATGTGATGAGCTGTATGTACACATTCTATACTATGACTATTTTATATAACTAGTATGTAGTTTATATTCTACGACTTCAAAAGTTTCTGGTAAAAATCAAAAGTGACAGTGTGTGGAGGAGGATGCCCACCTGCAGCAATTAAAACGCCTCAGAAAACCAAATTCATTTCAACAAATTAGCCACATTACTGGCCACTGTGTAATCGCTGATGGCAATTAATAAGAAATTAGTCAAAATCAGCCCTATATTAACATCTCACCCAGGGGCCGCGGCTGGAAATTAATAACCAGAGATTCATCTCTCTTAATGTCTTTCTGGCTCTCCCTCTCTCTTAACACACACGCACACGTGCACACACACACCTTCACTCACCTATATTATTCATGAACCACCTCTAAGACACCAATTTTCTCTATGTGGATTGTCTCATATGATCCACAATCTGCTCATGTAAGCTAGCCAGCTTCCTCTTTACCGGGGTGTGAAAACCCCCTGAAAGACAGGCGTGTGTGTGTGTGGATGTGTGTGCGCATATGTTTGTGCTGTGACACCGCTACAGACAACACACAAGCTGTGGGCACCATAAATGTCAATGTACGGCGCACAGGACTGTCTTTATGTTTACTGTATGTCTGTGTGAGCTGGACTTTGCATGAGTGTGTTTTAGGACACACACACACACTCATGGGGAGAGGGGACCGAGCCCGCCTCGAGGGGTCCTCACACCAATCAGCAAAGCGCACCAAGAATCAATTAACACCAGTGGGAGGGGGCAGAGGCTACGGCGGTGCACTCGCACAGGAGCGCGGTGCCCGGCGCACGCTGCCACACACATGGCATTGTCTGAGGAGATATCCATCAGATCGCTCTCTGCACAGTATGTGCATGCTTGTGTGTGTCTTTGAGCCCCGTCCCAGTGAGCCCCGGTCTCTCATGGTGTGAGGTAGGGGAACAGATTGGGGGTCAGCAGGGGGGTCAGGCCAGGGTCACCCCCCCATCATAATCGGAGCTCTGTGAACGTGTGTGGAAGAGAATCTGACCACCGCTTTCAGAGCTCACAGGCTGGCAGAAGTGAACAAGATTGATGGTGTTGATTCAAACTACAAATTCATAGTTGCGACAGAATCCACAGAGGATAAATACATCCAGTGGAATTATGAAAGAAGGGACCGAAATGAGCATCTCACATTTCTCTCTTTCGTGGTGTGGCTCTCTGTGGTGCGGGGACAGCTGCTGGCTACATGAAAACCATTCATCACCACATCTTTACAGTAAAATATTGACAGACAGGAGGATGGGGAGGTTTATTGGCTGCACTGTTCAAGGTTTGACAGAGAAAAGTCTCAACTGTGAGAACAGAATTTAGATTTAAATTGTTGCTTTTTTCCTCCAAGTTCAAATGGAAATCAAAGAAATTTCCATAAGGACAAAGAGTCAAAGTGATCAAAGAGTGTACAATTTCCTCTTCCTCTATCCTGCATGTTGCCGTCTCCATCTGTTAGCCCCTTGCACTCGTCCGTACAGCTCCCCTCCCGTACTGGTTTCCTCTCCTCTCTGGCCTCTCTACCCTGAGGGAGGTAAGGTGATCTCACCGTGCTGCTGTAAGTGACTGGTATTAGTCTCCTTCTCTGTCTGTCTGTTTGATCCCGGCACTAATGACTCCACGGGGACTAAGAGCCTGATAATGGGAAATCAATATAGAGAATAGCCCTCTGGATTGGCCTCACTTAGCTCCTGCTCTTTCACGCCTCTCAGCAAAGTGCCTCTGAGTATTCCAGTGAGTGAGGATGGACGCGTGTGGAGAACATCTCTTTAAATATTTACCTGATCACTATTTTTGCGGCTCAATTTGTGTCGTTTGAGGCCTCGCAGTTTTTAAATGCACGCATGGCTGTGTATATATCTGTGTCTAATCGGTCGCAACACGCCTGGGGCAAGACAGGTGGAGCTGGTGGCATGAGGCTGGTGACCCCCCTCCACCCTGAGGGGCCAGAAGGCCCCGCAAAGCAGGGGGCTGGAGTTGGAGTCGCTGCCAGGCTGCAGAGCACTATGACTGGTGGCAGCTGGTCCTCTGTCCCTCCCTCCCTTTGCTCCCCTGCCGGAGCGCCCCGCAGGCAGGCAACAGGAGGGGTGAGGAGGTCAAGAGGCAGGAGAGCGCGGATGACACGCACCATAATCGGCTTTTATGAAGTGCAGAGAACACAGACAGAAGGAGACGGGAAATTCAACTCTGACACAATGCAGCTGACTACAAGCAGTAATGAATTAACGCATTAGTGCTACGACCAGGGGCGTTCAAGAGCACTCAGCTGCTCCCAGACACCCCCTTCCCACCCCTGTGCTCTCCTGTGCTCTCCATAATCAGTCATATTCACTAAAACAATAAGAAACTAATTAATTGCATCAGTCATTATGTCAACGGGGATCCTTTTTAAAGCTGTACGATCAGCAACTAAAAGCAGAAGAACTTTTACTTAGCAGGATGCAATAGAGGGTAAATCTCACTTTTTAAACTTGAGCAATGTGTTCATTCATCATCGTCCCCAAACGATCCCCATTAATGCTCCAACTCTTCCCCTCTCGTCTCAGGCTTTCTACCATCCTGGTTCTCCTCTATATCATTTGGGCAATACTGATTTCCCTTTCCCTGCCCTCCTCCTCCTCCTCTTCATCTCCTCCCTCAATTGCTGTCTTTTAACCAGCGTGAAGAGGCAGCCATGCGTTCAACCATCAGACAGGCGAACAAGGTCTGGCCTCACACACGCAGAGCCAAAGCAAATTCTTCCTCAATGTTCAGTGAAACAAACGCACCTCAGGGAATCTTCGAATGTCAACATTAGCAAAGGATGGGGGGGAGTAAAAAGTAATAAAAAGAAAGCATGACTTATGCAAGGAGCAGAAAGACACAAAACTGAGACTTTCTGCAGTCAAACTTTTGCTGTTATCTGTCTTGTGAGCAGATGACTTCCCATCAGGCTCGTCTGCCTTTTATCCGTCGATCAGATGAATTGTTTCCACACAGAGTCAGAGAGCTAATGCTCCAGAGACGAGGAGGATGGTCCTGTCCGGTCCCTGATGTGGGATCCCATTGCTCTCTTCTCATCCAACAATCCCACCGAGCATGTCAATATGAAACTCAATCCCATTCGCTTCCACTCCAGACTCAGGGAACGTAGTAGAAAAGCACATAAGTGTAAATTAGAATAATCAAGTCAACATGATGTGACTGTAATGTGCTCAATGTAAGCTGGATTTACAGCACGCCTTTTGTTGTATGTGGGCTGAGCAAGGAGCAGGCCCTAAAGCTTTGTTTACCCAACTTTAAAATATCCCCAGCCTTGTAAATGCTGTCAGATGGCCCATGCAAGTGTCTTTCAGCTTAATACCACCTATATTAAATAGTTTAAATATTTCATAAGGGCGGGTTTTTAGAGATGGAGGGGAAATCGTTAGCTGCGTAAAGTTTCATTAACTGGTCCCCGTTTCGCTGCGAGGCAAACTCATCTCTTCTTATTGTAATAAAACAATCTCTGTCTTTCTCTGGGTGCTGCTCTCCACTCATCTGCTTCTCCCTCCTTCTCTTTTACATCATAATAATACACTACATCCCCTTTAAATGCACTATTACTTACCGCTGCCTTTTCATATTGTAACATCACGGGCACTTTAGCGACAATATAAAAGCGTGTCATTCATTATTCAGAGGCAGCCGGCCTCGTCCCCCCTTTTAAAAAGTCAGGCGCGCTGCTGAAATTGATAACAGCGAGGAGACGCGCAATAAAAACGCAGCCCCCGGGTACCGAGCTGCAGCCCAGAACCCCCCGATTATGCAGATCAAGTGGTAATTTCTCAAACAAATCGCACTCTTTCACTCTTTTGTTGTCGTTTCTTTTTGGACTTTTAGAATCATGGTGTCAGCTTTTTTATTGCATACGGAGGGGGGGAGAAAAAAAAAGGAGGATTGATGTTCTTCTCCTATTGTTCATGCGGGGCTATTGGATTTTCCAGAAACGAAATATTTGGATCTAAGCGACATGACCTCCAGGCTTTTGGTATCAATTATGCTGCTTTTTTTTCTCTTGAATGAAAAGGTCCTGCTCTGTCCCCACACCATCAATAAATCCCTTAAAGTCTGGCGTGTTTGCAGGTGAGTTTATGCGTCATAATCGCTCATAATCATTGGATTACAGCGGATTAGTAACGCCCAAATCTGCAAGGAGTGTGTCAGAAATAACCTTCACTTTCCAGTAAAGCGAGACTTTTTTAGTTTGTTTGTGTTAAACAAACTTCTTCTTTTTTATTCTGTTTTGCATAAAAAATGATGGATTTAAATAAAATGTGCGTCTTTTCTCCCAACACTTCAAGCATGAGGGAAATGTTATTTGTAAGTGTCAGTAAGAGAATCACAGAAATGTCTGACATGATGACAGCTATAACAGACCAATTCTCCCCCATCAAAAGCCACCGGTGCGCTCACATATGGCAGCGCAAAGCGGCCAACACTCCGACTCTGTCCATATTGCCAAACAAACACCTCAGGCCTTGTCCCATCTCATATTGCTTCATAACATTTTATTGTGAAAGGGAAGATGTGATTTTTTCATCCTTTCCTTTTAGAAACACATAATACCTCCTATCATATGTATTTTTATTATTAGTATTTGATTGTGCGTAAATGCGCAAAATCTTTAGTATTCAGCGAAATAAAGTGTTATTTATCGCAGATTTTTTTTTTACAAATTTATGTCAAATTAAAGTCAGGGGAGACATTCAAACTAAAAGCAAATATTCTGCAAACGAGAACACACTAAATTCATAATAAATTGCTTAAAATATTTTAAAAGCTATCCCGTGTCAATCCAAATGAATACGCATGGAACTAGTTTGGTAAAGTACTGTAATGTGATAGCCCAGAAAGCCACCTGCCGCATTCTAGGCCGACCCTCATTTGTCTGTCCATGAGACAAGTTAGTGGAAATCAGATTACTCGGTCACTTTGGGCACTGCTTACATTGAATCTGAGCGGTTAGCAGCTTCCAGAGCCCGGACACTTTATCTGAAGTAGCCCGTGGCTTTCCCTTGTCAGGTCATTTAATGTGGCACTGGCTACCAGGAACAAATAAGGCCACGCAAAGGGTTTGCCAAGCTCAATAGGTGTTGGTGACTCTGCCAGTGCTCAGAGGCTGCAGTAGGACTAGTTGTCATCATGGCACTGTCTGTGCGTAATTACGCATCTAACTGTTGTGTTTATAATGGAAATATGATTAATTTTAATTTATTTTATATTACAATTGGTCTTATCTTCTTTTCAAGTGTTTAACGAGATATTACATTATTATTTGGAGCCTTTATTTCAAGAAGCTGACATTAATGCAGCTGAATTTTCAAATGCTCGAAGTTTTAATGAACGAATAAAATCGAAAAACGTGTTTACATGTTAAATCCAAAGTTCAGATGAAGTAATTTCTAAAATAATGTCGCAAAAATTTTCCTCGTCTTTTTCTTGTTTTTTTTTTTTCTTTTCAGTCAATTTTCCAAACTCAGATGTTTGAGATACTAAATCTGTCGGCTGAAAATTAAGAATGAGAAAATGTATTAATTAAAACTGGTGGTTGTGGGGTTTTTTCCTCCATCTGATGCCATTTCATAGAAAAAAAACTCATCAAAGTGTGTGCAACATTATGTCAGAGCTGCTAAAGCGCCGTTTGGCTCTAACGAGAACAATCACGGCTGAGCAGCAGGGAGAATTGCTCTTTCCTCTCCATGTGTCATGTAAATGTCCTCTGAGTTAAAGCACGCTCCTCACTCTCTATTAGACTTACAAGAAAACATTAAATGAAGCACTGACTCACTCGAACGGCCTGAAGATGCCATATCTTACCATATATATAACTCGCTGACACCCGTGGTTATGGGAAATCTTGATTATTGCGCCTAATCGTGGGCCTACCCCCACCGACATTCAATCAGTCACTCCTGTGCCAGCCAATGAAACGTGGAGAGGGATGGAGGAAGGAAGGAGCTGAGCGTTTTGACGCGCTGAGAGGAGGACATGAGCGTCACATCTCTCCAAACGCCCATCAAACTTTCAGCACAGCCTGTGGAGAGGACCCAGTCCCCACGAAGAGGCCCGGCAGAGACGACGGGGACGCGCTGATTCAGGACTTCACGGGTGGACAGCGATGGAGGTTCTTCTAATGATGACTTTTCGTGCAGTTTGACCCTCCTGTCAGTCCTCCTTAAAAACATCCCGTTTAGTTTCCGCGTCGATAAATCCAAGGATGATGGAGCAAGCACCGAGCGCACCGAGTCCTCCACCAAAACCGATCCACCACGAGCCCATAAGCTTCGGCATCGACCAGATTCTGGGAGGCGGACCGGAACCGGAGAGCGGGCGCACGCCGAGAAGACTCAGTGGATCCGATTTGAGCAGCGGGGACGCTTATTACAGTTTAGGGAGCCCGGCGGGGGCCAACGCGCCCTCATACACCGCGCTGTCAATCTCCCTGTCCGGGATCATGCCTCCGGTGGAGGCTTCAGATTCATACGGAGAGGGCAGGAGTCTGGGCAGCCGGGGAGTGATAAGAGTACCAGCCCACAGACCCGTGGCAGCGCCGGGACCCCCAGCCCCCGTCCAGAGCGCAGTTCCGGGCTTTGGAGGGCTGTGCTTCCCCTGGATTGGAAACAGGTTCGCTAAAGACAGGATATCAGGTAGGCCAGGTGGGAGAGCAGGAAAAGTTCCCTCATGAATATTTCAGAGCATCAAGCTGATTAAAACAAGATTTTGTTTTAACATCAAAATTAAAAAAAGAAAACTGCTTTTTATAGTGGAGTAAACTCAGTTTGAGCTCAAATCATTTTTTAAAGCACACCAAACACTAATTTACTTTTCAGGCACTCATTTATTTCCCAGAATATAACCAAACTGCAGTTTTGCTCCCATCTTTTGGGAGATGAGTTTTCAATTCTGGATAAACGAATAAAAACACCGTTTTGGAAAGACTCTAAATGATTTCCAGTTAGATTTATTGCCGTAGTGGAAATATTTTTAAAAATATGACTCAATATGAAATGAAAAGGAAAAAAAATAAACAAACGACGCGTAAAATAAAATCATTTGAAGTCACTTAATGACAATTTGAAGGAAAAGTTTCAACGTTAAAAGCATATTTTCATGTTAACACATGTGATGGAAAGTAATAATAATGTAGAGCTTTAAAAGGCCTGTTGTCACCTTTGTCAGTATATTAGCCAAGTTGTAAATTAAAAGTTCGAACACAAAAACAAAAATTATTTTTCCTTCTCAGATCAGATTTATGAAAAAAATATTCTTAAATGTGCTTATGCGTTTAACAAGATCCCCTGGTCAAACTTTAATCTTGTGGAATATTTACAGACCTGCTTTTCCTTTTTATTTATTTTTTCTTTCCTGCTACAGCGGCCCTGGTACCGTTTGCCGTTACGCGTCGGATAGGACACCCATATCAGAACCGAACTCCTCCAAAACGGAAAAAGCCCAGGACCTCTTTTTCCAGAGTCCAGATCTGCGAGCTGGAAAAACGCTTCCACAGGCAGAAGTACCTGGCCAGCGCCGAGCGGGCAGCTCTGGCCAAGAGTCTGAAGATGACTGACGCGCAGGTCAAGACCTGGTTTCAGAACCGCAGGACCAAGTGGAGGTCTGTACAGAGCAATATATGGGACATTTGGATTTCAAAACACTGCACTTTAAAAAACAACCTATTGAATGTTGCTTTGGAACCTCTGATAAAAACATTTTTTTTGGAGGCGCTCAGCCTCCTTTGCGCAGATTATTCTCTCAAAACAGAAAAAGAATAACATGAAATTCATGTTTTAATTATAAAAACATATATTTTTAAATTGTATGCCAAATTTGTTTGCTGTCCTTTGTCTTTTCTTTCTCAGCTTTATCTCCTGCGTAAAAATATGAACAAACATTTGTTGCAACCCAATCCATTTGTAACTGAATTGGCTACACTATATAATTCAACAAACAATTTGAGCTAAAATGATATAATTAAACACGTCTGCCTTCATTATTTATATTTTTCTTGGATATGTTTATTTCTGTTCTTTTATTGTTGAGCTTAGAATCAAAATTTAAAGTATTTACGCACAAGACGCGCATTTCTTTAGTTTCCTTTCTGATAGTTTTGTTTTTAGATGAACCCACATTTAATGCATTTCTCCTTTTTTCCCCTCCATCATCGCGCCGTCTTTCAGGAGACAGACAGCAGAGGAAAGGGAGGCGGAGCGTCAGCAGGCCAATCGCCTCATCCTGCAGCTGCAGCAGTCCGCCCTCCAGAAATCCCTCAGCGAATCAGCGGTGTCGGATCCGCTTTGCGCGCACAACTCCTCCCTGTACGCGCTGCAGAACCTCCAGCCGTGGGCCGAAGACAGGGAGTGAGGCGCACGCACACGCTTTGACTGCATGGAGGGCGGATGAATTCAAAGAGGACATTGGGACTCGCTTTCATTATTGCTGTAATGATGTGGCCACAAATGGTCACTTCCATTTAAGTGGATGTGTGAGATGGACGTGAATTTTTGGTGAGTGTGACAGAAACTCGGGATTATTTCTGCATCTTTGTCCTTCAGAACAATTTCCCTTCATAAAAATGGATCTCAGACAAACTTGGTATTAAATTCCAGGTGATCCTGTAAATGTCCTCTGCTTGTACTTATTCTTTCATTAGAATAAGATTGAAGTTTGTTGAGTGACTCGATCAATTCTTCAGTAAAACAGAATCCGTGAAAGCTACAATTTGATTCTAAAGATATTCACAGCAGAGTACACAATTTGGCGTGTATTCCTTATTTTTTCTATTAATCTTTGGAAAATGAAGATTTTTTTTTTTTAGTTTGGTGCTCATAAAGTAGATCCAAAATATTTAAAATACACCCTCAAGTTCTCTTGCACATTTCTCCTCATAGCCCCTTCAAAGTGATTATGAAAGAGAAAATATTGTTTTGAGCAGTAAAATATTCTAATATGAGAAATAAAAGAAGGGAGAGATGCATGTTCACTAGTGGGTTTTTACTAACTCTTTTTTTGTAATATTTCTGTACATTTGTAAATAGCAGTTTAAGACATTGTTGTGATTCTTTTCTGCTCATCATCTTTTTAATGTGCAAAAAAAAAAAATGAATAAAAAATAGTAAAGTTTTTAAGTTATGAGGTACAAATGACAGTGTATGAAATAATGTTCAAAAGTAGACCAGCATGAGTTGATTTCTTGAAAAGTTTATTGATAAATATAATGATTTTATACAATATTTCAATACACACGTAATTTTAAATCTGATGGTTTTAAGTGTCTGTCTGTATGCCTGTCTACCCGTCTGTCTTCCTGCCTGTTGGCTTGGGTACAATTAGGAGGAGCTGCAACATTTTTTTTTTAATATTATTATTGGTATAGCACAGTGAATGACAGTGTGTCTACATTTTTAAGTTTTGCCCAATCTTCAGCATGATGGCTCTCATTGAAAACATGGCTTCCTTTCCTCCAAATTCAGTGATAAGGTCTCCTTTCCGGGTTTCGTCAGTCGCCTCCCAGCATCGGGCTTTCACAGTGAAATGTTGGTTGCTCTGAGTCAAATCCCTTATAGCAGACAGAGATGAAGTCAGAACTTTGGGCCAAACCACAGTCCTCAAACAAGCTACGAACAAACTGCTTTTGAGACGAAACATAAGCCTTTTGTCATCTGGACACACATATAAACTCATGCACATGCCTGCGTTGTTTCCCAGTATTTTGCCTCTTTCTTTAGAAAAAACATTTAGTGTCACTTAAAGCGATTACACCTAATCGGCGAGGACTGCCAGAACCAGGAACACACAGACAGACACGAATGGTTGAAGACAAGAGGAGAAGAAGCCACAAAAACAACAGTTAAATATCTTCAGTCAGGTTCTTTACGACATTCAAAACATCGATTAGTACAGAAACACTGCAGGAGTCAAGAACACGTACAAACTGGCTGAGCTCATTTCTGCAAATCTTTACAGCTTTTTGCTTGACTTTCATCTGAAGCGTTCTGCACACAGATCCAGATTCTCTGTGTTGCAGAAAATGTGTTTGTATTTTGTCCAAAATGACCCACAGTATTTGTTTTGTGACTCATCACAGAGGATTTGTTATGTGTTTTCCTTTTTTTCAGCAGTTAATGAGCAAAGAGTGCAATTCCACTTGAGTGTTACATGTCAGAATTTCAGTCCTGCTTGACAGTTGGTCCAAAAGAGAAAAAACTGGGAATATAGATATGCATTGACATAAGGAGGTCACACAGTTCTGGATGGCAGGAATGGCCACAACACCAACAAACAAAGGAGAGAAAGACGAGGTAGACAGTCACAGAAAAATCATCTCAAGCCTGAAGGACGCTTTCCAAAACCTTTAAAAAAAATAAAATAAAATAAAAATCTATCATTGATTTGTTACCGACAGATAAAATCTGTACGGTTTGTGATCTGTTGGTTTCTCTTGTTTTATTTTTGTCATAAATTGCTCCCTTTTTTTTGCAATTTGGTCTTCTCTCATTTCCTCTTCTCTTCCAGTGTGCTTTCATCTATCTGTCCATACCAGCCATGTTTGTTCTCTAGATGACATTTTCAAAGAGTTGTAGAGATCTCATGATGTTTTCATCCTGTGCAAAGAAGAAAGAGGTAGTTGATGCCATTATTTCACTGTCCACTAGGAGGCAGTAGAAGCCAATATTATCAGAATAACAGAAACGCATTCTAGAACCTAATTAACAGCTGAAATAATAAGGCTTCTGAAGACAGAAGTGAAAGAGTTTCAATTTTGCCAATTTTTAAACTTGAATTTTTCAAAGCATTTTGGTGAGGCTGATGGCGTAAACAACTTTTGTTCTGATTCATTGAAGGATTTTTTATTTTTAGTGGTCATACAGACCTATTGGTTTAACTAAAACAAATAAATACCTCTTGACAGGAGAGGATGAATTCATCAAGTGTGACCACACCGTCTCTGTTTTTGTCCATTTTCTGCAAACAGAGGCACAAGTCTCAAAATTGTTGTATCTCCTTCGTAAGTGAATTAAGGAGATGTAAATTAAGAAATCAGGTGTTGGTACCTGAAAGAAAGCATCCACATGCTGTTTGGGAGCATCTGTCTTCAAGACAGGGTAAGTGTACTTCCCCATCATGTCGTATATTGCTCGAACAATGTCCGTCATCTCCTGGAAAACACAAGACGCATGAGGTGATAGAGACAATGTCAGAAACAGAAAGATAAAAACAGGTGAAACGTACTTCTTTGTTAATGTAACCGTCTCTGTTAATGTCGTAGAGGTTGAAAGTCCACTGCAGCTTCTCTGTGACGGAGCCCCTCAGCAGGATGGACAGAGCTGTTACGAAGTCCTGATGAAGGAAGAATCAAACGGGAGAAAATCAGAAGAAACACTCTTCAGGTGAATGAGCAAAGACGGTGCAAAGAAAAGTCGACCAAACCTCAAACTTTATGGATCCTGTGTGTCCTGCGTCAAATGCATTGAACAGGTAGTGCGCATACGTGCTGGCATCTGCAGGGACAGAGAAAAGCTTAGAGAAACCAAGTTCTCCTTGTTTAAAAATGCAATTTACCCTAACAGGGTTCAACTACCAACTACTTTCTTTAAAACGTCACCATCAGCTGCTGTAATGAGGGTTTCAGTGACTCCCTCGTCTGGTTGCCGCCCTCAGAGAAGAGCATCCCAACTTTACTTGCTAATTTATAGTGTTATCTCCCCTATCTATAGTTTTCTTTGTTTGTTTTTATTGATCCTGCATTCATGTTTCCACTTCTCTTGAGGGAAATAGGTGATTTTTTTTTTTATTTTATGTTGTGGTTTTGTTGCTTTGCTTCTTATATTTTTTTTAGTTTTCCTATTGTCTCTTTCTAACATTCTTATAGAAATGTTTCCTCAAGTCTTAATTTGTGGATGTGTAATATAATCCATAGTAAATTGAATGTTCTGTGGAAGACTGCAGACCAGAGTGTGAAACATGTGAGAGTGATCTACATCTTTATCCTTCCATTTGTCAGACAAATGAAAAAACACCTCAAAGGGTTATAATGCAAGTCAAGACAAAGTCATCTAAACCACATCAACACATTATGTTCACCTCCATGTGGGAAGAACTGGGAGTAGATTTGCTTGAAGGTGTCCTCGTTTACTACACCACTTGGACACTCCTGGAGGGACAGAAAACAGAAAGAGAAAGAGGGAAAACATTCATAAACGTAAATATATGGATTGTGAACTTTTATCCTTCAATATTCTGGAGATTTTTGTTGTTTTTGTTTGTTTGTTTGCTTCCTGCTCTCTTTCTGCTGAAGTAACTAACTTATTTATTTTTGCTATAAGTAATGTATACCTGTTTGCTGCCAAGTGCTGAAATGACAAACTTCTCTTTCCTCTGCAAAAAAGATACTGAAGGCATTTGAAGGTGGTTGGTCTTCATGCTGTTCTTTCCCTGCTGCAATCATTAGCATTTTTCTTTTGTCTTTTATACATTTTTTTCTAAAACAATTTTGTGTTTGCCTCGAACGGCTGCAGCTGCAACAGACGTTCCAGCTCCATTGCAGCTTTGTTTGGGATTTAGACGTTGCAAAATGTGGAGTCAATTTGGCCACGAGTGGCATACTGAGCACTTCTTTTAAAAAAAAGTTTAAGGCAATCCCTGATAACAAATTGATCGTATTATGGAATGTAAATGTTTTTTGTCTTGTTTGTAAAGATGTGCGAAGTGTATAGTTGTGAATGTATACAATTGTATAACTGTATTTTATGTCAATTTTAACGTTTTATTAGGTAGAGGCTCTAATATCAGCCCATGTGGTTTTTTGCCTTTTCCTGTACTTACTCTTTATGTATTTCTATACCTGTATTTGTTTTTGCAATATGTTGTATAAGTGCAAATAAATTAAATCAAAATCAGTTTTATTATTATTATTTTTTATGTCTTATTTTTTTTGTCTCAGAGTCAAACCGCTCACAGCAAGAGGTTACTGTGGTTCTGTAAGTTTCTTCCTAATTTTCAGTTTAAAATGAGATTTCCTCTCCTCTGTTGCTCTTTAATTGCTCAGTTTGGGGATTAGACCAAAAACCTTCTCTAATTATTGTTCACATACACTACAGTCCAGATAATTCTGCCTCATTTAAAGTAACCTGGGCTGAATTGAATTATAAAAACCTTTAATAATCTCTCAGTTTGAGTCACGTTTTGAGACAACCACAGCTTTAAACTGGTGCTTTATATATAATATGAGTTAAATCTGACTTGAATTGTAATAATGTTGCTACAGGTTAATTAATAACACATTTACAGTTTCTTACATTCTTGAAGCCCCTGTAGAGAACTTGGAGCTCCCTTTTATTAAAGTTGGTCTGCGCTTCCAGTTGATCCAGGCCCTCTGGTCGATGGCAAACTATGGTCATCTCAAAGTCATCGTCAGCAGTATCTAAAAAGAAAATAATAATAATAAAATCTCAAGACCAGAAAGGGAATAAAAGGGTGAAAGACGAAGGTGTGGAGAGATGGAGGTGGGGTGAGCAGCTCCGTTCCTGCTCTCTCAGGCTCCATCATTAACAAGACATTCCTCTCGTTGCTTCAGGGGAGGGGAAAAGGACACATCCCTGACTCAGGCTCACACTTTTAGAACTAGAAGTGCACGTTAAACAGTGAAGTCAAGCAGCCTCCATCTATCAAGGCTCACGTAATCCCTCAAGCAATCTGGAGTGACATCATTATGTATACTGTTATACCTGCACACAACTCAAAAGAAGCGCTGATGTGAATTCACAATGTAATGAAATGGTTATTTTAAATAGTAAAAGGCTGGAAGAAAATGGAGGAAGCTTGTGTAGACTTGAATCAGACACATTTGCCAGTTCTATTAAATTGGACTGATCAAGTGGTTTCCTCACTCTTCTCAACATTAATGTTAAAATGAATCCCAACATAAAAGGATCAGCAACAAAACACAAAGACCAGAGTGTAAAGTTCACACTGTCCTCTACAATGGACACTTTGAAACACGAGCAATTTAAAAGGGAGACACTTTTATCTGTGTGGCAAAACCCATTAGCGCTTTGTTAGGCCTCATTACACCAGAGCCTCCTCGGTTCTGTCCTTTCAGTGAATCACCAGGTCAAACTTGATGTTTTACTGCGCAGTTTGACTTTGCTGTTATAATATTAGTCAAAATCTCTTCAGGTTCAATGCAGTGGTTTATTTAATATTCTATTTTAACTACTAATATAATAATGTTAGAAAATGTCCCTGAATGATACTGTTTGTATTCGGGTGCTCAAATTTAAAGCTGCTTTAACATAGAAATATTCTTAAACACGTCAAATTCAAGGTCAGATTTAATTTGGACACACATCAATGGTTACAATAATACTATAAAGTGTTGTATGCATATGTAGCAGACACACTCTTTTTAAAGAAATTAAAACTAAGTTTCTCCAAGCAGCTTTTATTTAGAGTTTCTCAGTAAAAACACTTATAAATCTGAATAATTATAGAAAAATTAGTCAAAACGAGAAATAGAAGAACTGCAGATGTGTCTCAGAGCAAGATGTCTAATGCTCTAAAGGTTAACTTTAGAAATAAAAGATGACGGTTATCCTTTTTTTTCCACATGGCCGATTATTTTCAAGAAGTAAAACTGAAATGAAGGCATCAAGACTCACCCTTTACAGTGATGACTCCCAGCAGGTGCAGCATTTTGACAGCCAAACAGCCCAACAGAACAATGACTACAGTCTGCAAAGTGTTCTCGCTCTGCTCCTCTCCTTCCATAGCAGTTTCTTACTTTGAATTAGTTGTTCGCTCTGGTCCCCTTTTCTGTTTATTCAAAATATTATACTAAAAAACTCACTTTTCTTCCCCAATGATCGTCTCTGAAAACAGCTCCCCTCTTTCGTGGTCCTAAACACTGAGACCTGCACCCATCTGCACCTCTTCATCTCTTTTTATCCCCCCATCTCACTCCCTCCCCAGGCATGTCTCTTGTGTCCTGACCTCCTCCTGATCCCACTAACTCATTTTTGTCTTTGCCTGCATCCTTCACAACCTTGTTGGGTTACAGCCTCAGTCCCCGTCTCTTTCTGGGACAGGAACGCTCTGCTCCGAGATCTCTGCAACTACAATAAACTCCACTCCTTTTGTTCAAAAGTATACGTTTGGGCACATTTATCAGCACTTAAATAAACACACATGCACTCTTCTCTAGAACCAGAATACATATTTTGATACATATACATATTTTCCAAGCCAACAACAGTCCTTTAATGAGACTTTACAGAATAAACTTTTTTTTTAATATAATTCTGCAGTTATGAAGACATTTTTAAAGCAATCACTCTAAACTGAAATGTAAGAGTAAAGAACCCTGAAATGTAAATACTTCCTTAGTCAAAATACCACGTATTAACTTGGAGACACCATTGCCAGCAGGGGGCAGCAGAAACCAGAACGGGTAGGTGCTCACTGAGAGCTTTAAAAACTGTACTCAACCAAAGTAAATAACCAAAAACAAACCAATCACTTCCTTTATAGCTATATTTGTATTGAAAACTGAAAACAAAACAAAGGGAAAAATATGTATAGGCAGATTATCAACTAAAGTTTATAAAAATGACCAAAAAAAAGAAAAAAGTGTTGTTCCAGGCATCATTAATAACACCAAAAGAGCATGGTGCTTCTTATTTAGCTATTCATTTCTCACAGACTGCCTCAAGCCTTTCAGTTATGAGGTGAGATGAGAATTATTTGACTAATTTATGATTAGCCTGGAGTGAGAAGCTGCTGCTCCTCTGCACGCTCAGATGTCCACAGAGGTGCACAGATCTATAAATTCAACAGAAGACGCCAAGCAGACCATTAACAGATCCACTTCTTCCCTTTACAATAAGGAACTTTTATTTATGCCAACACATTTTTGGCTTCATTCAGACTCTGACAGCTGCTTTTTATCGTTATCATCCTGTTGGGACCCAAATGACTGTGCAAGGATAAGTTCTGCTGCTTAAAAAAATGTAAAAAAAAAAAAGCAAGGATGCTCTACAGTCTGTAACTCTAGAATATGCACAGAGTAAAACCTGGTACCGCAATATAGCTCACAAGAGGATAGAGACACATCTGTCCACCATCATAAAATAAATACCTTCTATCAGCACTGACGATTACTGAATAAAAACAGATTTTTATTGGAGATGTGAAGAGCAGCCGTGGAAAATGATATTGCAATAAAGCTAATAATTGCCTTTCTTCCTCTTGCTATCAGTGCTGGCACTCACACGCAGCTTTACTACAAAGAGAGTTGTGATTGCCAAGCAAACTCCAGTGCATCCCCTACACTACAGACTACAGGGGGCTCCGTTGCATCATGAGGTTTCCCACAGAGATGTAAATTGCAAGTCTGCTTTATTTACCGTTGTGGAATTAAGCAGCGGTGCTGAGGACAATTTAATTTAGGGAAGAGTAGCATGTAATCTAATTTCCCAGATATTTATAAGAGGCTCATTTGTGTAAATGTCACTTGATGAGGTTGATTAAGTATTTATATGTTATTCGAGTGAGCAGCTGTACTTATTTAGTTTCAGTTTTGATGATAAGAACAATAATCCTGGAGTTGCTGGTCAAAGTAAACCTCTTTTGTCCTTGTCATGGTGCCAGCATGATTTACAGTATGTGACAGCCGTACTTGTGTGCATCATTTATCAGAATATTTCTGCATCATCTGCCTAATTTAATTAATTCCTAATCTAATTTGTGATTAATGTCCTTAGTAAAAGAAAAAAATATATATACAGCAGCTTTAAAATTGTGATGTATTTCATAACTAACAGGCCTAATCAAATCAGTTTAGCTTTAATACAGTTCTTCCTCCTTTTGTTTATTCTATTAAGAGGTTAAATTTGTTTTTATTTGGCCACAAGATGGAGCTGCAACGTGCTTTGGAAGCACAAGTGCAGGTGAAACGTGACTGGGTGCCTGGTTTCTTATGATGGATAGAGATATTCCACAAAATGACTAATGTGATGCTTGACAGCATCTAAAATGGGCGGATTTGACAGTCCACACTCCACATGATCGATACTGGGTTTGAAGCTGCATCCTATTGAGATCTTGATTGAGCCTTCAGAGAAAGTTAGGCTTTCCCTGTGGAGAGAACAACATCTTTGACCTGATTTACTTTAAATGAGCTTAAAATTGTCTTTAACGTTTAGAAAATATTGTCCTAGCATCATCATAAAGCAAAAGGCATTTTTGACAGTGTAGTCAAAAATCTCTTTAATTAATTTCCACTCTGATCTGAAATGGTCCGTTTCAACTTTGCAGGAGAAGATAAATTGGAGGCACCAGCAAACACCCCCCGGGTTATTACATTTAAGATTAATTATTATGGCAAAAACAAAAATGAATAAAAGATGTAAAGAAGTCAGTAAAGTGGTACAGATTCTGTCTGAAATTAAAAATGTTTTTGCATCTTCTAAAGCAAACAACAGTCACAGCATAAAACACTCTCTTGGACGAGTTATGTGAAACAATGTTGAAAAAACAAAAACTTTTAAAATGAGGAAACCAGAGGCTTTTAAAGCATTCGTTTTTTGAATCATTCAGAATCATTGGGCTACTATTAATCCCAGCTCCTGCTGTTGACGGTCCGCCCCGCACTCACATTCACACCAAAGGACAAATAAGATTAATCAGTTAACCCATGCTGCATGTTTTTGGACTGTGGGAGTCCCTGCAGTGAACCTGTGCATGCACAAGGAGAACATGCAAACTCCACACAGAAAGTCTTAGGTGGGGTTTGAACCATGGTTTTGCTGTGAGGCAAGAGAGCCACAACCCTTCCTGTTTCCAAGTCCTGCCTGCCGAGTTTACTGCTGAACAGCTGACTGAGGTGATCCAAAGACATCTAGATATTCAGCATCAATCAGTTGCAGGAAGAGCTGGAAAACAAACAAGGTTATGGCTCTTGAGGACCAGGGTTGGCCAGACCTGCTGCAAAGGAAGCAGCCGAAAGACAAAGAAGAAAATTGTTGTAGATATTGCACAACTGTTGGCTTCTTGCACACAAACAAATATTTGTTCGTTCATGCAGGAGGCTGGTTGATTATTTAGTCTACAGAGAAAGAAGCCTGTGTATTTAAAATTTGTGCAGCAGTTCTTTCTTTTTTTTTTGTTGTATTTAAAACAGATTTAACAGTTTTTCCATGATTAAGCAATCAAAATTCAAAAGCATTTTGGCTGCTGAAGCTTTAGAGAGACTGATTTCAAATAAAACATCTATTGTTTGTGATTTTAAAATTTCTTCAGTAATTAATTTATTTTAAAAAAGTAAAAAAATATATCACAATTTATTAAAATGTAAATATAACAAGAACTAGACGTTTAAAAAGTAATTTCTTTTCTCTTTTTTCTCCTTCATTTTTTTTTCACAGCAAACCATTAGCAGCCGAAACTAATAGTTTTAAACTCTAATTTGCCTTTTTATTTAGCTTTTGTGTGACACTTTAGGCCTTGAGCTGTTTCAGGCTAAACAAATCATCTCAGCTCCTTGGAAGTAACAGCTCCATGACTGATGAATGTTGAGACTCGCATCCTGAAGACTGACTCTACCTTTGAAAAGAGAGTGGCTCACTGTAGTGTGACAGCTGCTTGCATTAAAGGAGATGAAATAAACTATTTGTCTGTTTTCATGGCTCAAGGCCCAAATTGTTGCACAAAGGCTTAATGGAAAAGGCAAATTAGAAAGAGTAAACCATTAGGAAAACCTAATTGCAAATAGGATTTGAATATAGCGAGGGGAAGAAATTGAAAACAGAGAGCCTTCAACATGCATTTCTAATGTATATTCCAATATTTATGGCTGTTTTAAAAGTGATTTTCCTAATAGAATCTTTATAACTCATCATGCTTAATAGAAAATTCAGTGGCACTCTTTTTTATCTTCACAATACTAAAATGATAATTAAATAGATGTTTTGTTTTCTTTCCCTCACAGTTCTTCTTACTGCTAGTTCAGATGGCAGAAAAAAATTCTTTTAGCTTCTCCTCATGTAGTTTTATCTTTAGTAGATTAATATATCAACTCAGTTTTCAGTGCTAGCTGTAATTTTACCGCTCCTCTTCATCTTCACCATATTTTCCCTTCTTCTGTTTCCAGCTTAATCCTCCCTCCTGTCTCAATTTCATATCTTCTCCTTTTTTCCCTGCCAAACTCCCAAGTGAACCACTCAACACTCCCGCTTTTCCTTTTCGTACTGTGTCTTGTAATCCTTGCCCAAGAGTGGAATTTGCATAATCTGAATTATCTTAAACTCATCCTGGCAGCATTGGAGCGGGGCCTGTCTTCCAGCTCTCTGTTTGAGAAAAACTGCTGCTTCACTGGCCTCGAGTTTAAAAGTGTGCATGTTAAATAAAGTTTAAAGTTTCCACAGTACATACATTTTTGTTATAAATTAGGTATATTCTGAACATTTAAAGTCCCATTCTAATTATCTTTTGATCAATTTTAACACGCGAATGGTCTTTTATTTATGATAATAACTGCTTTTATCCAATATTTAAAAAAAAAAAACTGTTTTGTTTTCTAGGACAGCCGTGGCACACTAGTGCCGTGAGAGATGTTCAGGTGTGCCGTGGGAAATTATTCTTTTTTACTTATCTAAAAACATTTTCTACCACCAGATTATCTGCAAAAGATATCATATTTGGGGTGGGAGGGGTCATCCAAACTGGCTCTGATAAAACACTGAATAGTTAGGATTATGAAAGACCTTAAAATCCTTTTTTAATTTGTGTTTATTTGATTCCAATAAAGACTTTTTTTTAAGAATATTGGTCCTGTGACTTAGCCACTGCTAGCTTTTTTTTAAAAAAAAAAGCATTCCACCCCTTCAACTGTCTCCGCCAATCATTCTTGGAGGCTTAATCATCAGTCTGACCAATCAAAAATTGTTAACATCCTCACTTTTTTGTTGCGACCTGGCTTATAAAGTCTCACAGTTCCAACAAAAATAACAGCTAAAGCTCGTGTTTAGAGATGTAGCTTTCCGTGGGATCCAGTGTCAGACAGTGAAAAAAGTGAACAAAATAATGAAGCTCAGAGACATGAGTTTGTCCATCATCAACATCAGTTTTTTGCACTGCATCTCCCATAATGCACTGGGTTGAAGTGACAGCACTTCTGCACTATCCTATTAAAATAAAACGACTATTCACCAAAAAATATTTTTTGTTTTTGTTTAAGTTACATTTTGTATTAAGACTAGATAAAAAAATGATAAAACTTCAAAATGTTTACTTTTTGTGTTGTTACAAGTGAACATAATTATGAATATGTTTTTTTGTGTGTAAAAAACAAGCATATTGTATTCATATATTGTTTGAAAATTACAGTTGCTCTGGCACAAACATTTAAAGAAATATATATAAAAATAATATGTAACTGTTTTTTGTTGAGGTCACATAAAATCGCATTTAATAAAGTTACTAATAAATAAATGAAGGGGAAAACAACTACTTGAGCAAATTTTCAACTAATTAAGTTGAACACTATTATTGAAAACGATCAAAACGCTTTTATTACAACATTTTGGAAAAACAACTTCCAGCTTTTCTGCCTGAATTATTACAAAAAATTGTCACACGATTGTTGGGTGACCGTACCTCAATAGAGAATATAGAGTTTCTCTTGTTTTACATATTTAGATACTGGTGTGCCACAGAGTTTTTCTTTAAGGAAAAGTGTACCTTGGCTTAAAAAAAAAAGGTTGAAAAACACTGTTCTAGGACATAGTTTATGCAGACAGCAGTAGATTATCAGAAATTTGACTCAGAGTTGTGGGCGGGCTCAGAGCAAGCCACTCCCTTTCCCATCATCCATCTGTTGACACACTATCCTACTAGTTTACAGCCTCTTACACCCCCAACGGGTGCAACAAAAATAGTGAGCTATACTGCAGCTATCCAGTTGAACAGTTTTGAGCAAGATACCAGCTCGGACAAAGATAACAAAGACATAAATGGATCTAGTCGTCTACAAGTGGATGCATCGGAATGGAGCAGAGTATGAACACATTTTTTTTCAAAGTGCATTTTTTTCATCTGCTCCTGATTCACAGAAATTTGAAGAAAGAAATACTTAGAAGTGCAGTTTCTGATCTTAATTTCTTTCTTTGTGTCTCACCAATGCCACAAAAAGAAAAAAAAACGCATATGAAGTCAAAGGCAGTGATCAGTTCATCAGTGGCCTTCAGGTGAAGTCACTAACACTCATCCAGAAATCAGAACACATTGTTTCAAGTCTCTGAAGAAGAGTGATTTTTGTGTATAACACATCCACAGCCTGTGGAGGATAAATAAAGAGCATTTCTTAGCACTGCTGGGTGTTAGTATGTGTGATGTTTGAGACTCGAGCACTGCTTATGTATTCACAGAGCAGCGTACCAACACAGATTCATGAGTAAATATATGTCTCGAATCTGCACGACACACAAATTGGAGAACACACTTTTGGATGCTGATGACAGATAAAAGCAGTCAATGAGCGAAAGAACCAGGGGCTTCAAAGAACGAGAAGAGAGGTGTCGTTGTGAAGAGGCCTCCGGGAGCAGACACAGGGGGCAACATGTGAAGGAGAAAGTGGAGGAAGTAAGATGAAGGAAAAAAACAAGCGTGAAGAAGAGACGGGGAGGAGGGGTGGCGGAGAAAAGCCAGAGGCAGAAGAGAAAGAAACACTGGAGAGTAGAGCAGATGGAAAAAAGTGTTGAAGACTTTAAAGAAGCTGAGGGAGGAAAGCGGAGTGACAGATAAGAAAAAGAGGGGAAGTAAGGATGGAAACAACATGGCTGTAAGGACTTAAGCGAGGAAGGCAGAGGAAGAGGCGAAAAATTCATCAGGGAGTGGCGGTGGAGGTGGAGGCCCCCTCCGCCACTCATGTCTGTTTCCAGACAAGAGTGGAGGCTGATACAGAAATAAATCAACAAGTAGAAGAAAACTAGAGGGCTGTCATGGACGGAAGATGTTAAGAGAAGGGGCGGACCATCTTCCTTTCCGTGCCTCTGAGGATCAGTTGTGTAGGAATTTAATCTCCAAAATATTACAGCCGAGCACTGTATCTCTGTCAGCGGCAGCAAGTTATCAGCAACGCTGCAGAAATACTGCTTACACTTACAGCCGCCCTAATCCAGCATGCAGCTAATGCAACGGAGGAGAGCCTGACACAACATCAGAATCCCAAACAATCGCCACCAACGGCTCAAGCTTTGCTCCATTCCGCCCATTGTATCACGGGACAATTGTAAGTCTGAAAATGAATCGTGTAGTCATCCATGAAACCCTCTTTATGTTGAATGGGAACACCTTGTTTACTCAGTGCCTCTAGTGAACTGAGGAGCTCATAGGAGGAAAAAATAAGCTTATTTTTAAAGAATGAGAAATATGTTCTCCCGGTATGGTCTCATTTAGACTGAAAGCTGACAACACTCAGCCTCAAGACGAAAGTGACAGCTCACTATTAATAGCGAATGTTTTCACACTGTTCTTCAGCTTAATGCACCCCTTCAGTTAAGTAGCTACTTCACTCATTTTTATAATTAGGGTTCACATTGAAGCAGGAAGAAAATCCCCACAAGCAACAGGTCCTCCCAAACGGAACATGGCTCCGTCACTCCTCCATCCACGCCTGTCCACTCCTCGGTCTGTCTCCTCCATGTTTTGCTTTGACTTACTTAGGAATACCCCGATCTCATCAAAACTCCCACCGACCCCTCCCACCCTAAATCCGACATCTTTTGTTGCCATGGCTACCATGCTTCCAAGGTAACAGCAAGACAGAAAAACCAGTGTGTGAGCAGAGTGACAAATACCTTCAACATGTGTGTGTTTACCACGCTTACGTCTGCACGCTCGGCCAGACAGACAGACAGACAGACAGAGTGCCACACACACACAGCCCTGTTTCTGTGTATCTACGGGGACTGGGATTCAAAGATGGCAGGCACGTGTACAGACTCACGCAGACATGGATATGAAGGAGATGTCTGTCACTTTCTTTAAAAAAAAAAAAAAAAAAAACATCAACAAATGAATTTCTGTGCTACAACTTTGTGATGTAACAAACATGCACTTTTACTGCTTAGGAAACACCTGTTGGTTGTTTTGTCTTTAACCACATTTTTTTTAATTTTTTTAATTTTATGAAACAGCTTGCATGCATTCTCTGTACTTCTAGTACCACTCGAAACACATAAGTTTCAGTCTGCGCATACGTAGGCATGCATGTGGTGAACGCATGGTGTTTATCGCTGTGTGTTTGTGTGTGTGAGCGTTCCCTCACCCCTGGATGGCCTCCTCTGCTTGGTCTGCAATGTCAGCGTGCCCACCACAGCCCCCATGTTGCCACTGTCGTCGTGGAAACAAGTGTGTCTGGATGCTGAAGTCTGTCTGTCTACGTCACGTGCAAGGACGACTAGAACGTGCACACACTCTCCTCTGCCCTCTTTCCTCCTCTCATCCTCTTCTTCTTTCTGTCAATGGCTGCTCTCGCCAGAAACTCTCTCTCGTTCATTCTCCCTTTCATGCTTTCTCACTATATTTTTTTTTTCCAGAGCTCCTCCTTCCTTTCTCCCTCCCTCCCTATCTCTCTCTGCCTCTTTTCTCCCCACACCCCTCCACTCGACGACTCCCCTCCCTCCCCATTCTTTGTTTTTTCATCAAGGCTCATACCCTGCCTCCTCCCTCTTTCCCTTTCCCATCGCTCTCTATATTTCCACCACCTTTCCACCTGAACAAATAACTCAAACAAACCGTCCGTGAATCAGGGCGAAACTGGCACCATGCTGAATCGTCTAAATTATAATGTGTGTGAAGAATCGCGAAGATCAAAGCAACACACGTGTCTTGTCATATTTCCCAGAATCACCACATTTCCTGTGATGGAGCAGAATAGGAGAAGCAAACATGTTTGGCTGTGATGAAGAAAACTTTTAATTCAGACATCATGTATCATGAAATAAAAAAACTTCTCTAAATAAACTTTCAAGGAATCACAATAAAATATAAAAAAATTACAAATGTACTTAGAGAATATTCTACATGTGTGTGGCTACATTTAGACACACATTCAAATGGCCACTTTCAATGATAAGTGCATACACACACATGTAAACTCTCATGTTTAAGCACATTTTTAAGACCATTTTCCGACTCAACATAAAACGTGTGGCCATTGAACTCACGCAACTTAAACCATTTGAACTTGGATTTTGTATTGACATATGGATGACGACTCCTTTTGAAAATTGATCATGGAGGAGAAATTAATAATTGTGTTTTATGCTTGGCCAAAATTATATGACACCAAGTTTTCCGAATTTTAGAGCTTTGAAAGAAAAGGTCTGGAGCAAGATTAACCAGATCTGCACCAAACCAACATTCCATGGTAAGCGTATTCCAGCTGTATGTAGACATGTGGTAGTAAACAGTGGGAAAACGAACAGAAGAGGAACCCCCTCCCTGCTCATGTAGTGTGAATATTTTGAGTCGGCAACGCTGGTGACGCTTAAACACAAAATCTTTAGCATACTGTAAATGTTCAACTGTTAACACGATCACCATAATTCTAGCTGATTCTGAAGGAGAAAAGCAGCACGTTGATTGTGTTAAAAATGAAAACAATGCAACAAATCAAAGAATATAAACACTGGAGCTCTGGTGTTAAAGTGTTAAATGTCCATCACAGTGACTCTATAGTTTTATGTGTTACATTAAAGGATATTTGAGGCTTTTAATCCTTTGGTTTCGCTTCCATAAACTTTGTGCCTTTTTCCCAAATAACCATCTGTTTGCAACCGCCGCCCGTCTGTAAATGTGGCAACCACTCCACCAAAGGAGCACTTTCTGTCAGCCAACAACTGCGAACAATGAACAAAGTGTAATTGTTGGGACACCATACGGAAAGCATCAGCAGAAAAGATGGAGTTTGGCACGTTAAATATGTGCAGTCTGCTCCTGCGAAAACGTGCTCATGAGCTCTCGGATGTTTTTTTTTCTCACAACAGCTAGGGAGACAGAATGGACAGCAGTAGGGAGTCATCTCTCCACCCTGCCTACACACTTACACAGGGAGAGAAGCACATGGATCGACACATTCAAATTTTGTACATTCACCAACAGGGCAGAGAGAGCGCTTAATCACAGGCTGAGATGCCTGTGGATGCCAGTGGCTTCCAAACAACGAGATGCCTCGTCCTTAGACACACAGCTCAGTGACTTCATGGATATACAGTGTCGAACTTTGTCTATTTGCAGCTCACTTCTGCCCTTTCTTTACCCTCATCTACCCGTCATTCCATAACCGTGTCTTCAAACATGCAACCTACGCCAAATATCCTTTCATCTTTCCCTGCAAAGTCTCTGCGCTCATATCAGTGTAGTGTTCCTGTTTTTGTTCCCCTCTCATCTTTCTCCACCATTTCAATAACTGTAAAGCACAGAAGAGGATTTCTGTTCTTGTCTTTTTAGAATATTGGGACTGACAACTGAAAATTCCCTGCAGGGATGTGAGTGAATGACTGTTTTACATGACCTCTGTCACACGTTAAAAGCAGAAAGAGATGAGATTACACATAAGAGAGGAGGAAGCAAAACAAGTGGCACCACAGTGTAGAACGATCTTTTTAAAACGCTGTATTTCCACCGCTGCCTTGTAGCTAAAAAGGAATGAGAAAGCTGTAAAGGTGGAGATGGGAACACATTTGGCTGCAAAGGGTGGAGGAGGAGGAGGAGGAGGAAATACACCAGAAAGGCTTCCAGCGGGAGATTAGAGTGCGATGGAGGGAGCGAGGATGAGAGAAAAAAGTGGGTAAGAGCCAGGAGAGTGGGCGAGTGGTACACTGCAAGAAAGAAAATGCAGGGGAAGAGCAAGCAGGACACCTCCTCATCAGCAAACTGGATGGAAGAACAAAGCCACCGAGGCGAACAGACTGGAGGAAAATCCACATCCAAGGATGATAATTAAGATTTGGGCGCAGGGCTGGTGATTTAGAGAATCTGCTATGAAAAGTTAAAAGTGCAGATTCAAATTAAACCGGAGGCATTACACCCTAGTCTTTCCCCTTTAAAGAATAAAATCTTGGCATTTATAAAACACAAATGTACCTGATAGTATATATTCTTGTCAGTACACAGGAATTCCTTTTTGGGGGCAACATTGCTGACAGGTTAAAATATGTACTTAAAAAAATGGATATTAATATTTATTAGTTTTAACTACATTGGAAACAGATGCTTTGTGAGATCTTATGTAAGGATTGACGTCCACACTGTATCACTTTTCTGCTTTAACCATAAATGGCTTAATTAAAGGAGTGCAGCTACAGATCCATCTGTCATATGCTTGGAAAGAATGAAACTACAAAAGATGAAGCGGCATGAGAAAATAAGAAGCATGAGGGTAATTTGTGGGGGAAAATGTTATATAAAGTGTAAGAATTGCTAAGTTTCTGTGAGAGAAAGTTGAATGCGAGACATTAATGAAGGAATGTAGAATGAAATGATAATAAGCAACACTGCAGCTGCTTTAAAGTCTCACTCCGACTATATTTTGATCTATTGTAGAAGCGTTTACAGTAGAATTTTAATTAGAGTTATGCTGTTTTTAGCCTAAATTGCGTCGTTTTTAAAGACATTTTCTGCAGTAACCATCCACTTAATTTCCCATCATCTCTTTGTTTACACTCTCTCCTGCTAGCTTACAGCCCCTTAAAACCCCAAGCTAACATTAGCGGTGCAACAAAAACGGCTAGCAATACCAAAGTTATCCAGTCGTACAGTTTTGAGTCAGATGGTAAGAAACAAAGACGTTAATGGATCTATTTGTCTGCAAGTGGATGCATCAGGATGAAGCGTAGCAGGAAGGGTTTAGCCAGTCCATTTTATTTGCTGAAATATTTTTAAACGGCAGGTTTTTATCTGGTCCTTATCTATCACAATTTGGATAAAGAAATATTTTTATATTTAATATGTCCTCCGTCATGAGAAAAACAACATATTGAAAACACTAAAAGAGCGCAATTTTCATTGAAGAGTGTCTTTAACTAAAACCCTGACTGACTCACAACGTTCAAACTAAAGTATTAAAAAAAATAAATCAGCAACAAATATTTCTGTGGTATTTGTATTAATCGATGCAGCTTTTAAAGCTTTGGATTGCAGTTCATAAAAATGCTACCATCTCTTTATATTATTAGAATACATGCAAATTTTAATTTGTTTTTAACATTATATGTTTTTACAAGTGTTTAGGGACTGTCAGACCAATGATGCACAGGGATTTAACATGAAGTTTTATGGCAGATGCCATTCTTTATGCAACCAGATTGGGACTGCATCAGTGGAAGATTTATGAACCGCTCAGTTATCAGTGCAGCACAAACCAGCACGTATGTCATCTTCACTGTCAAACAGTTTGCATGTAAAAGCTGCTTGTGTTTGTGAAACCCAAATATAAATGATTGAACAGAAGAGACAAATTTAGAGTGGATCGACTTTCTCTAGATCTATTGGAGTACACGAGTATTTTTGTGCTTTGTTTTTAATTATTTACTGCAATAATGTTTACATTCAACCATTCAATATTTTTACTTGTTCATTTTCAGGTTAACTATAAATCCAGAAACTCTAGGAAAAAAGCACAACTGCGCTTACAGGTGGGAACAGGCTGAAGCGGGTGGAAAATGGCCCAGTCTGTGCAGGGTATGCCATGGTTTGCTGCTGGAGACAAGTTGTAGATAAACCTTTTATAGCATGTAAGGGTAAAAGTAAAGCAGGAATGCTGTATGTGTTTTTTTTTTTTAACCTCTCAAACTTTGCACAAGAGGCCCGTTAGTGCTGTACAATGGAAAAAAAAAATATCCTTGTGCTCTTCTTATGGGCCCCATGCCACGCTCCATGCCTGCAGCCTGACTGTTAGAAATTAAGAAATTAAACAGAGTGTTTGTGTGTACGGCCATCTTAAGGGAACTTAGGCATCATCTGCACACTCCGTACGGGCAGTGTTTGGTTAGTGAGGAGCCAGTACACGCACCACTAATGACAACAGTGTGGTGTAATGGGACTGTTCAACAGCATCACAAATACGTCATAAGTATGTGTATCTCAAATTATTCTTACAAACACTTACAATACAATTAACACGCACAAAGCAATTGTGCGTTCTATTTTAATGACGCACCTGCCCTCTCTTTAATTGAATTGAACTTTATTCATATCACAAGGATCAATTTAGAGAGATGATGTTAAATAAGTCTGAAAATTTCCTTTAATTTTTTTGTTTACTCCTTTTATTCGTTTTTCATTCCTTTTTGCACGTGAGAATATCTCTAAAAGTATAGAAATGCAGGAATACCCATCAAATTACAGTATTTGTGAAGCAGAATACAACTCTGATCTCCTGAACAGACAGTGGACAGATCCCAATGGCAATGACAAGATAACTGTGAAACCATGGCCAACAACATTTTTAAATGGATCTTTTTCTGATTCTGCAAGAAAATGAGTGAATAAAGCACTCTGGAGATGAGCTTACAACTAGGCTTTCAGACAAAGAAATAGGAGGACGGCCAAAGGATGGAGCTCAATAAAAACAGCATAGTAATTAGAATTAGCTAATTTACTTAAGAACTGTCAGGTTGCAATTATGCATCTAAAGTATGTTGTCAGCTGCTGTCAGAAATGTCCAGCTAAAAATGAATACATAGCCGATGAAAC
Source organism: Oryzias melastigma (assembly GCF_002922805.2). NCBI lineage: Eukaryota > Metazoa > Chordata > Actinopteri > Beloniformes > Adrianichthyidae > Oryzias > Oryzias melastigma. The sequence continues at coordinate 13,522,935 of NC_050521.1, read as the reverse complement.
ACAAAGTAATAGAGACAAGCAGGCTTAAAGTGCAGATTATGAGGCTAATGTGCATTTATAAGGTAAAACAAATGGACTTCACTTTGGAATTAATATTGTCAACATAAGAAATCTTAAGGCATAAAAGTCAGAACAGGTAGGAAGTGGCAGGCACAAGTTGCAGTCAGCAAAGCTGAAGCAAGGCTTAAATATAGTGTTCTAGTAGGTTCTGTGGCACTTGGATGTGCGGGTCTCTGTAGCTACACAAGACCTCTTTATGACAAAGCTCTGGGTCTGGAGAGATGCCAGATGGTGCAGAGAGCTGTACGTGCAGAGGTAGAGGAGGAATGTCAAAGCAGGACAGTAGCCATGCATCAACAAGGTGCCTGGGCAAACTGGGATGGTGCAGTGGCCCGGAAGATCACTTAGTCAGAACTATGGAGGTCAGAATCAGCTCGACTAAAGTTCTTGATCCAATTGGTGTATGACGTCCTCCCAAGCCCATCTAATGTCTACACTTGGGGTCTAGCAGGAACACCAGCATCCCCTCCACCATCCAGTACTTTAGTGTATCAGTCCCAAGTCTGGGTAAACATGGAGAGTTGTGTCAGGGAGAGCACCAGATGTAAAATCAAGTCAAATCCACCATATGACTCCAACAGAATCTCCACACCGGATTGGTCTTTGACCTACAGGGTGCTGACAGAAATTGGACTTCCATTGGTCAAAGAAGGAAAGGAGAAAGTCGTGTTCTTTGGACGAGAGAGACAGAAGTGTAGGACCTAGATTCATAAATTTGAATGTTTGGACTTTGATAGGAAAAACCACAGCTCTGGCTTGCATGACGGAAAAAAGAAAGATGGACTTGTGTATTCAAGAAACCAGATGACTAGGGGCCGAGGCTCATAGACTGGGAGCAGGTTAAAGCTGTTCTGTTGTGGTATATGTAGAAAAGGGAGCTGAGAAGGAATGATCCTGAAGAAGACATTAGCTAAGAATGTTCTGGAGGTGAAGAGAATCTCAGATAGGGCAATGAGTCTGAAGATGGAAGTTGATGGTGAATGTTGACAGTGAGCATTCCCCTCAGGGAGGATGTGAGCCTGAGGAGAAGGATAAATCCTGGAAGGAGATGTGATAAGGTGATCCAGGGTTTCCCAAGAGAGGAAAGACTGATGACTGAGGCTGACTTTAGCGGACATGTGAGTGAAGCAAACAAAGGTGATGAGGAAGTGATGGAGAAGTTTAATGTTCAGGACAGGGATGCAGCATGACTGATGGTGAGCTAGAAGAGTAAAAAAAAATACCAACCAGATCACCTTTTTTTTTTTTTTTAGAAAAGAAAAGAAAATATACAGATTGGAATAAGGTATACTCAAATTGATTACATGTTAGGCATTGCAATCTAAAAGAGATCAGCAGTTGCAAATTGGTGGCACAGGAGAGTGTAGCCAGATGCAACCATAAAACAAACAAAAAAAACATCCAACACTGATTCACAAATTACTTGTTTGTTGTGAATATTTTTATGATAAGCATGTGAAGTTTAAAAACAAATTATTCAGGTCAGTGCAAACCAGTTTTATAAACCAAAAAAGAAAAGTTGTTTTAAACATGCCTGTGTTGAAATCCTGAGAAACTCAAAACATGAATTCATAATTACGTCTATTGAAGTGTTCATAAAAATTTTAATACATGCAGCCCCTCTGACTTGGATAATTAGAGTAACTAACAGGAATGCTCATTGCTGAATTCTTGACTAATTTTTCCCAACTGACATCCAAAGAAGGAACAATTTGACCCAAATTAAAATAAACTGCAGCTTTCTTTCTGGGTTGCATTGCTGCACAAACGCATGTTTTGTCAACATGAATGTCATTTTAGCTGTCAGATGAATTTGCTTCCGTGATGTGCTGTTGTCATAACTATGGGTGCAGGCTGCATCATTTAGCCAGAGCTAGGTAGCTATCCATATTCATCACCGGCATTTTACACTTGGGCTCCAGCGTTCCAAACGCCTGAGGGTGTGCACACAGATGAACCGTCTATGGAGATAGATCGCAAGGACAATGTTTTTCGTCCTTGACAAAAGGAGACAATCCCTTTCATGCAAATATTATGCAAATATTTATTTTTTTAATGGGATGTGCATAGGTATACCTCAATTTGATTAAATGCCTGAAAGTAGGATTAGTTTGCAACACCGACTGATAAAGCAGTGATATTGACTTTAATTTGAAAAGAGAATTTCTGCTTGCTGTGAACATCTCCGGGGTTCAAATGATAGTGGAAGGCAGATTTGAGGTAACGGAATTTAAATCTCAACATTACACGCTGATGCATGTCACACACGTCCTTCTGGCACACAATTACCCAGGAACCTGTTTCATGTCAGCAGTTGCCTAATAAAGCAGTTTTACAGTCCTAATCTGCCTGTTTGGTGTATTTCTTTTGATGTGTGGGATAAGGGGGAAGTGAGGAAACTGTAAGGTTTATCAAAGAAACAGGAATTTTCTCGTTTTATCTTTTCAGCCCCGCAGAAGATGGAAATCCTGAGCCAAATGCATTCTTTCTCTGAGGCATACACAAGTGCTGACCCCAACCTGAAATTCAAAATGACTTCAAACAGTTGTGTAATTGGAGCTGACTCACTCTGGGCTACGACCAGGCTGGAATCCATTACATCTTACAGTAGGATTTTATTTGTATATTTTATGATTAAGTCTTAAATCTTACTTACTATAGACTAAAGATGTTTTTTTTTTCTTTACAACTCAAAAGAGATAATTAATCTAGTACAAACAAAAGCCCTCCGTTGAAACTGTTCATTTTGAAGGGTAGAGTAGAGGTGAAAAAAACATTTAAAAAAGAAACCAAAGCATCAGAAAGAAAGTCACATTTTACTTTTTTTATGGTGTAATCGAAGAAAGGAAGCAGAAGCCAAAATAAATGGAGCGAACACACAGGGAGACGAACTTGTCTGAAAGCTGCAGGCTTTTTTAGTTTATGACCACCGGGAAATATTTCATAGAAGCAGAGTAGTTTCTATAAAGACAGCGGACAAATGTCTTTTTCCTGCCCCAGGGGAAGAGAGACTTACAGATAAATGCCTTACCACCAACTTTCAGCAATATGAACTGTTGGGTAGTTGACTAATAACTCTGCCTTGTCGCTCTAACTGTGACTTATCTGGGCCAAGGCATCCGTTTGGCTTCATTTAGGTATCAGAGACAAAAAAAGTGAAAACTTTAGATGAAATTTAGAAACAATTTTAAGTAATTTCATTTTGTTTTTTGGTAAAAAAAAAAAAAAAAAAATCCAGTCACAAGCTGACAGCTTGCTTGGTTGTACTGTTTTTGTGTCAAAAGTGGTTGTCTGTTGATATCAAATGTAAAATCAACAGCTCAGATGATGCTAAATTAATGCATTTGACACTAATCTGGTATTCAGTGTTAGAATACTCTGCAAAATAAAAATCTTCACAATTTAAAATGAGTCACATGAGAATTTCTAGTTCCCATGTTCTGGCATTTTATTCTACTTTCTACTGTGACTTTTAAATTCAAACTGTAGCTCCATAAACAGAAGTGGGTTACTGCTGTTATTTTCACTCGCACACTTTTAACCAGATTGCATTGCTGTTTTATGAGCCAAAAAGAATCTCAACCGGTCCCTCGCTTATCAAAAGAGCACACTTTAAAAGAGAACCATCCACAAAGCCTTGCTGAGCCGGTCTGTCTTGCAACTTAAGCCAGAGAGTCCTATAAAAAGCAGAATAATGTCTCACTGTAAATCATCTTACGTAATTATGCACTTTTTTTAAAATTAGAAAACTGAGTCATTACGGTGTACAGCTGGATTGATTTTGGTATTTTCCTGTAGAAAGTTGTTAATAAATTTGTGTCAAACAGATTTGCTTTGCTATTTTCATATTCACAATATTTGCATTTTTTACTTTAATAGAGAAAAAAACATGCTAAAGTGCTCTAAATGTCCTAGGTTTGTGCTTCATCAATAATTATTGGATTTACTCATAATGTCCACTTTTTTCTTTGAAACAGACTAATCCTTAAAGCTACATTAGCACAGGGCGTGTGATGCTAATGTGACTGTAGCTACACTAGTGCACAGTATGTCCGCCATCTACACCTGGAAGAAGCTTGGGCTATGTCAGAATTCCTTCCCTACTCACTAATTAGTGCACTATAGAGTGTGTTCACCATTTTGTAGTGCTGTTCCAATCTACAATTCCAAGATCAAGTCCCAGAGAAATTCCCCTGAAGTCTTTGTAAAAAAACAGTGTGCATCAATGCTCTCTACATTAGCTAATCTAGACCACAATGCATTCCGTTTGAACAATTTTTGCAAGAAAAAAATGTGTTAAAATGTAACTTTTTTAAATAAACCATTCACAATTTGATCATCAAAACACAGTGGAGTCACAAATAGATGCAGTAAAATGTTCGTATTGGTTAGATTTTCACTTTGTGAAATCGGTGACGTCATATCCGCCATTTAGAAAAAAAAAAAGAAAAAGTAGTATGGCCCCTGAATTTTATTTTTAAGCTCTATTTAGTCCTGCACTCTAAAGCATTTAGTGGCCCCAACAGCCCCCATCCCCAATGTGGTGTTCTGAGGCTGTGGTCCATCTCCTTCAAGGTTTGATGTGTTCTGAGAGTGCTTTGTCCTTAACAAGTATTCATTTGAGTCACTGTTGCCCTTCAATCATGCAGCACTGCTCTGACATCAGATATTTGCAACAACACAACTTGACATTTTCCTTCCGCTAGACTATTCTGTAAACACTGAAGATGGTTCAGCATCAAAACCCCATTGGGCCAACTGCTTTTGAAGAACTCAGACCGACCCATCTGGCACCAGTGGCGTGCTATTCTGATGCTCAGTTTGAACTTCAGTAACGCTTTAACTGAAGATGTGGGGTGAATCCTCATTTCAACTTTTAGGATAGAAAAGAGGCTTTGGGGTTTTTAAGATCAGAAAGACCTGCCAGAGTAACATAAATCTGTGCTGAGGTACTCTCCTTCGCAAGAGCTGAGGGAACCTTTTGTAATAATAGTGTGGTGTTGTGATTCTATACAGAACAGTTCACCTATTTCTCTTTCCAATCTGGAAATATACACACAATCTTAGCTCTTAAACAGTTAAATAATGAATTATTAAAAAGGGCAATGTTTCTGAATGTTAAGTGGGTCTCTAACAGTTTCAGATCTGCTAGGATTTTTTAACATTTTTAAAATTTTGTCAGACTTTTTACCTTTTTCTTTGGATGAAATGGTGGAAATGACAGGCATAGATGGAGAAGAGTAACTGAGGTTTGAGCTTTTTTAACACGTGTTTGCCTTGTCTATCTCAATTGTAATATATATATATATATATACTTGAAAAAGCACACACATGGTACCAAGGGATTTTCCCTAAGAAACAAGCACTGAAATCCCACTCCAATCATCTCTTGATCTATTTTTTAAGCATTTTGAGTGTTCTTTATAATATGCCATTTTTTTGGCAAAAAAAAAAAAAAATCGTAGTTGTTTTCTAGAATGTAGTTCTTGCAGAGTGATAGTAGTTCATTAGTAATTTACTAATAAGTTGTGGGCGAGACATTGGCATGGAGTAAGCCTGCCCATTTCCCCATCATCCAGCTGTTGAAAAAAATTCCAGCTCAGATGAGGAAAACAAAGACGCACATGGATATAGTCGTCTACCAGTGGATGAACCGGAATGGAGGGAGCTTGTGGCCCACTCTGTGTATTTTCTGCAGCACAAATACACGATTTTTCAAACAGCATTTTTTCATCTGCTCCTGATTTATGACAATTTGAATAAAGAAATACTCAAAAATGCAATTTTTAGCTTAATTTCCTTAAATGCTACAAGAACAAGCTAAAACATGGAGTGGGTCTTTAACTCCACATCACCACTATTTTATTCATTATTTACAGCGCAGTGTCAGTAAAGATAACCCTTTTAGCAAGTCACTTTTTTCTGCATCATGTCACAAAAAAGAACTCCAAATCAGCCGCACTTCCATGAAGAAATGACTCCTGCCTGCTTGCATGGGTCACTTTTGATAACACTGCAGCAGATGGTGAAACAGTCTCCCCCCGAGAGTCACTTCTTCTCACAGTTTTTCTCAATTTTCCTGCCTCTTTCCCTTATCTGCCCCTTCCCTCACATATCACTTCAGCGACTGGTGAATGAGCTGTTCTGCAAAGGGAGGAAGACACTTTGGAGTTTGTGATGTGCGTCGTGGCGTTTAAGAGAAGACAGCCACCTTAAAATCCTTCCTCAAGTGTCTGATCAGTAAACATCTGAAATGCCTGCTGAGAGCTGCCGCCCTGCAGGTCAGGAAAGAAAGAAAACACCCCACGCAGGAGGCTATATATGCTGTGGAAGTGTTTACGGGGTCACTAAAGTGTTTTCACAGCTATTTGTTCTGCGCCGCACTGTTTGATGGTTACAGCAGTGAAAATATGGACAGCTGAGAGGCATTTTCCTGAGGGACTTACTTAACATTCATTGCATGTGATCTACACTACTTATATTGCCTCCACAGTTTGTGTCACACCATATGCAGCTCGTTTTACATGATCTCACTGTGCTTAATGGTCTAATTATGCATGCAGGGATTTTCTCTTTTCACTTAAAGCAAATGATGGAGCATGATCTTGATTGTTTCTTGCAGGTTTTTACTGGGTTCCTTCTCCCCCACAGATGGAACTTAAAGTAAACCGACGGCCAAAGGCTGCCAAAATGCACCACCTTTATTCACAGACTACTCAACCACAGCATCCACAAAAAACACACAGAACCATCGCTCAGCATCATATTTTGGCAGTAATGTTAAGCTGTTGAGAGTATCTGTAAGTAAAAATCCAAATATGTGTCAAGCAACAGCAGGATATACAATAAGGGAGCTGGTATAAAGAGCAGGCAGGGATGAATACCATTACCTATTATAGACATGCTCAGGGGCACAGATCCACACACACAAGCAAATATGCCTAACTCCTCGGCTCACGCGGATGACAGGTGGCCTTGGAATTGCATCATAAAAAATCTCCAACCTTCATTTTTACTACTAACTTGTTCAGCATAATTTGGTTCACTCCCATGATGCATTTCTTTTACGATACACTGTGAGTAAACATGCGTGACTTCCTAGAGTTTTGAACGACTGCATGCACACAAAATCACAAACAGTTTGCTAAATAAATAAAGTCAATTAAAGGATCAGTTTGGGTAATTATTTCTTACCTTTGTGGTAGGTCACTGGCTTGGTCTGTACGGAAAAGGTTCCCATCACAAGACCCATGCTGGCTGCAGTGTGTGTGTGTGTGCTGCAGGTAGGGTGCACACCTTGATAGTGCTGGAAGTGTGCGCGTAGTTTTGGATGAAGTTGGTCTGTCAGCCGGCTGCATGTGTAGAAGTACAGATTTCACTTCTCATGCAGCCTCACACCCACACGGCTCGGCTGCTCCTGCTTGGGGGTGTGTGAGTGAGAAAGCGAGAGTGTGTGTGTGAATGAAATGGACGGCATGAGCGCTCTCTGGAGCTACCTTTGTCTGCGCTGTCACTGAAGCCGTCTACTTTACATGCCTTCTATCTCTTTCTCCCCTCCCGCCCTCTCCCTCCTCCTCATTGTGTTCCTACTACCATCATTTCACCAATTCCTCTGTGCCTCTTTATGCCTTTGCTTCCGTCTCTTTCTGGTCCCTCTTCCTCCAGTTTGTATCAGTTGCTCCATCTGTGTGTGTCTGTCTGGCAGGGATCAAGGAGTTGCATACTGTTGCACAGGGAAATACGAAAAAAGAAGGAGGAAGAGGAGTAGGAGACTCCAGGAGAGGAAAACTGAAGAATTAAAAAAAAAAAAAAAAACACTTTAAGAAATTGAAATGGGTGCATAACAGACAGAATCAGAAGTCAAGAAAAGCTGTGTGGGAGGGAAGAGTGAGTAAAAGAGATGGATTGAGATGATGAGAGAGCGGAGATAAGCAAGAGCCAGACTGATGTGTCCCTCTTTACAATTCAGCAGGAAAACAGTCTGACTGCGGAGAGGGCATTCACTGCCTTATCTCGACATGCACAGTCTGACAGATGGTGAGTGTGTGTGTGGCAGTGCATGTTTTATTTCTCTGCCCAAGGGTGGGTCACTGACAAAACCCTGTTATCTGCCATCGCTAGTTACGCCGACATGCCTCCCACATGCTGGAATCTTCCTCCAAAAACGACATCAGACAGGTTTGTACCACTGAGTCCAAGAATCCGAGCTCACCCTCATTTACGATGCATCACAAACCGCAGCTTTCCCTTGGGAATGAGCCGCCCAATCATGACACAGTTTTGTTTTTTGATGTCGTTTTTTCCAAAAGTACAGAGTTAAAGTTGCAAAGAGAAACATTTGAAGCCAAATATCCGAGATTTCTTTTAATTATAAAAAGTTTGAAGGTTGCTTCAAGAACCAAGAGATTTCTACTTGAAGTAAATTCACTGTAGAAAAAAAAACAGTCTCAGATCCAGGGATGAAGGTTAGGTTTGTTTTTCTAGTTAGTTTTTTTTCAGTTTATTTTTAAATATTCTGTTTGCTGTCAGATTTGTGTTTTCTTAAAACATTACAAAGTGGAAGCCCTCATTTTTTAACCCCTCAATACCTGTTGATACAAATATGTGACAAACCACATTGACTCCAAAATTACCTAAATGTAGCATCTACTTAAATGCAAAAACATAAGTGATTTCTTTCCCATAGCTGGAAATAACTCCAGGCGCTAAGGAGTTAAATAATGCTTTTATAGAATATTTTTTTTTCTCTCAATTTTTACATTTTGTATTGATTCATTTCTATTCTACACATTTGCAGATTATTGTCTAAAGTCTTTAAAAAGAGCAGGACTAAAGCCATAATCTGCATATGATGCTTTAGTCACAAAATAATTAAGTGATTGTTATATTCTTCAATCTTTTTAAAAGAAATATAGTTCCATCATGCTTCCCAGTGCATTAACCCTCAGGAGTCCATGAACTCACCAGTGAGTTTGTCAGTCACATGATCCATTGTTTATGATGATGGAGAAATGACTCCCCAACTACCATTGTTTTTCTTAAAAAAAAATAAAAATACCTTAAAAATTTGGGATTAAAGCAAACTTTGGAGTTATGACACACAAATGCGACAGCCTTTGTGATAAATTTCATGCCGCTCAGTGACGCTTATCTGAGTTTTTTTAGACAATTTACATTATTTTGAACTTATTTTTGCTTTGTTTTTGCAAATTTTATACATTTTAATTTTGTCTCTGCACAATTATAAAACATAAAAGAAGCTCAACCTCAGTTTTTGTGATTTTGTGATAAAATTTACCACTCGGAATGGAGGACAATTTCAGGTTCATTGTGTAATATAATCAAAAATATACCTATTAAATAAACAACATATAAATAAAAAAGAAGCTGGGGTTGTACTAAAATGATGGATGCCAAGCATTGCCTCAAAAACAGTTAATTAAGGGTTACTTTTGGCAAACCAGAAGGCAGCTCTTATTTTGTTTAAGTCATGAAAATATAGCAGTTTAAATCAGACAAATGATAAATAGTCATCTGAAAACTCCCCACCCCTTTAAGGTACAAAGCTGAATTATTGGTATTGATGGTAGCTCCCATTTAAATTCCTCACATGGCTGCAGTAAAGCAAACAGTTTGCAGCGAAGACATCATTTTGGTTCAGTCAGGCCATCAGGGCCTTTGATAAATCCGTTAAGCCACGCCATTCATTTGAAGTCTCCGGCAGCAGAAGCCTTTAGCCTTTGGTAAATACAGAGTCAAAACATGAAAAAAAAAATACTCAGTAGAAAGAAAAAAGAAACACAAGATAAAAAGATAAAAGAAGAAACATTAAAAAGAATAAAGAAAGCAGGATAAATGAGAACGGGCATATCCATTTTTTTAAAGCTGTGTAAAATGTCAAATAAATGTATATAATTCTCCTCTTTTCTTATTCCTCCCTTCATCGCTAACAGCATTTCCACACTCCCTTGCATTAGCAATCCCTTGTTCCAACAAACAGCAGCAGCAATACATCAACGCAGAGACAGGTCTTTGAAAACACACCACAACAGTGAAACACAGACGTGCTGATTAAACACACAGCGCCTGCCTGAACAGACGAGATAAGGGGGTTCAGTATGCTGTAACAACCGCTTTTCATGACAGTGGAGGGGCTAGATACATCCAGACATATCTAGCAATGCTGAGAAAAATTTGTTTGATCAAATACTTTTAAAATAGATCGAGTGGAGAAAATAACTACAGCACATAAGCTAAAAAGCAAGCACCAGATTAGTCTCAGTCCAAGCCGAGTGACCTGAAAACGAATCGCAAAATGTATTAAGAACTGCGAAAAACTGGATATGAAATGTGATGGAATACGTGAATATTGCAACTTTCTTTTGTCATTTTGTACAAACTAGACAACAAAGGATTTTTTAAGCAAAGATGATGCTTTAAGGACGAAAATCCATTTTCTTGGCATCACTACTTCATGGATCCTCAAGGTGGAGGAGCTGAATAAAAAAATGAAAAAGAAAGGAAAAATGATGGCAAAAGATTAAAAACATTTGAAGTTGTGTTTCTTTCAAAAGCAATTTGTATTTGTAACATGACGTACAGGCAGGGAAAGAAATTTCCCATCTCCTACAAACAGCAGAAGTGATTTTGTTTTCGTATCATTGGTGTACTTGTACCAGTAAATCATTGGGTAAATATATATATGCTCATATTATCAAATTAAAATTTCCAGCCAATAATTATAGCACGCAATGTTTCTCAAAAATTGATGCATGGTAATATTTTGTATATATATATATATATATATATATATATTTTTAAATGTCTATGTGGACAAAATTCCACTAACTTGCCAATTAGGACCACTAGCAGAGGTGCAATCCTTATTTATTGCACCATAAAGTGAATAAAAGACAGGCAGGAGCTTTAGCAATAAAGCTTTATTTACCTTCTCATAGGTACACTTTAGTAAATACTTAATGGACTTTTGTGTGTATTTTACTGGCTATCTTTAAAACAAATATAGCCAACACTCATTTAGGAGGAGAGTGAATAGCTGCTTAGCTGGACCTAAGAGATGCTTCCATCACATTTAAACCTACATAGGTTGCATTTCACATATGTTTTGCACATGTTGATCTAAATTTATGATTTAGAAAAAATAGTCTATAACTGACCCAAACTCTCTGTGTGAACCATGTCTGACTGGGTTTTAACCAGTCAACAAAACTCCCAACTTACAGTCATAACTGCATATATTTCTAATATTTACTTTAAATCAAATGTCTGATCCATTTAGTTCTATTTTTATTCTTCTGGCATATTTACTGTACATTTCTGCAGCAGCAAAAGCAGTAATCCTTAACAGAAAAAAAGGTCTTATTTATATTCCGTTCACTTTAAATTCTTCTAAACTTGGACAAAAGAGAAAAAAAAACTTGAATTTACATGTTTATCTAATTCAGATGATAAGAGGATCAATCTTTAAGGGGAAAACTTTACCCTATTTTCGATGGCAACATTTAATTTTATGCATACTCAATTTAAGTCAACCTTCTAATTATAAATTTTACAGCTATGTATTGTTTTGGCTGTGGCTGTTTTTGGTTTATTTATTTATTTATTTATGCGTTTTGTGTACTTTATTTCTGTATCAAAGTGGGACCTCTCTGTTTTTTGTGGATCTTTGTGTGCAGCAGCATCTGACCAGTTTCCGGTGTGATGCTGGAGAGGTGTAGCCTTTTGTTAGGTATTAGTTATATTTTAAAGTGAAGCTGTTGGGGTGAACTGCCATTTTCTTATGTGTTTTCTTATATTTATGTCATATCCAGAGAGGTTAGTGTTTGTCGTTGTTTTCCCTTTTCATTTGCAGATTCGATAGGTGTTTATTTTTTTGTTTGTTTTGTTGGCTTTTGGTTCACCCTTAAGTTTTTTGCTTCACCTTAGGTTATTGTTTAAATACCATTTTTGTATATTAATTAGCTACTTTTTTTTAGAGGTGATCACTTTGTGCTTTTTTTAAATGTATTTATTTTTTTGTTAGTTTAAAGTTGGAGCATTTTACTTTTATATTATGCTCCACCAGATCTCCTAGACATAAAAAAAGAGCAAAACAACTTACACTCACTGGCCACTTTATTAGATACACCTGTCCAACTGCTCGTTTGCACACATTTCTAATCAGCCAATCACATGGCAGCAACTAAATATATTTAGGGGCGTAAACATGGTCAAGAGAACGATCTGCTGCAGTTCAAACCAAGCATCAGAATGGGGAAGAAAGCAGCAACTTTGTGATGCTATCATGTCTGGACCAAAAGGAATGTTTCCAGTACCTTGTTGAATCGATACCTCCAAGGATCAAGGCAGTTCTGAAGGTAAAAGGGAGTTCAGCCCGGTACTACCAAGTTCTACCTAATTAATTGTCCGGTCAGTGCATGTGTGTTTGTAATAGATCTTGCATATTTGGCTTGGAACAGAAGAAAATCATTTATGTGGAGCAACAGTTCTAAGACAACAGGTTGATCGAGTACAGCCTTAGTGAAAAATGATGAAGCCATTGCGTAAAATGAATCTATTATTCATGCTGGTGTTAACACACTGAACGACACTAATCTTAGATTTGTGAAACCACTTTTTTCACTGTGTGAACGGTTTAGCAGTGATGCCAACAGACAAATACCACATGACTGCTTCAAGATGACCTGTCAGATAGGCTGCAATCATTTCATAATTTATTAACTATTACACAACACCGTTTCAGCGGGATCTTGATAGCTATTTGTGCGCATGAATGGAGGCAAAAGTAAAAAAGATGGGATCTGGCTGTTGGGTTGAAAGGTAAGAAGGAAATTTAATGCAGAGCCAATGTTTTGACAGGCGCAGAAAGTAGTGAACGGCCTCTGAATAATAAATTGACTGGTTAGTTGCTGTCCTGTCTTATTAGATGAAGGTTGGATGGATTCTGTCACCGTGATGACCACTTGGAGGAGGGGAGGCGATAACGGAGAGAGCAAGAGGCACTGGGGGGGAGACAGAGTGAGTGAACGAAATGAGACAGGACAGCAATAACAGCCAGAAGTGGGAAGAAGAGACATGGGCAAACAAGATGAGCAAGATGGATGGGTTGTGGAGGGAAAGGAGATATCAGAGCGAAGACCTAAGGAGGGAGGATGGAGCAGGTCGGATAGAGAGACGGAGCAGTAACAACAGCAGAGGAGTGAAAGCTGCACGTGGCTTCCAACTAACAGATTGATTTACTGACACGAAGAGCAAAGGAGACAAATGCAACAATCCTGCCAAGGATGGGAATGAGTTGTACCATCACTGACATCAGTCAGCGTTTGCCGCTTGGTTTTTCCACTAACAAAGCCAAACTAGTGTCAAGATCTCCTACAACAGACTACAAAACATGCTGGGCAGCAAGACAATGAGCACAATGTGAGCCAATTCCCCTCTAGAGAACGCAATGTTATCATCTATTAAATGACACTTTTACTTTGTACAAAAGAAAATAAATTAATTTATGAAAATGACATCAAACAGTCTGCTTCGACTGAAAACTGAACCGTGTTACACTACTAAACCCAATCACGAAGAAAGTGAATCATTGCATCCCTATGGATACCAGCATGTTTATGTTTAGTGTCATATAGGTTGAACTACATTTAAGGATTCATTAGTTATTATTTTATTACATTACTCCAGGCTTAGTATAAGCCAAATGAAATGTTTTTCTCAATTGCTGCTTGTGTATTAGCAAATCTTAAAAAGTATTTTTCCAATTTTTCTTTTTTTTTGTGACACTCAAATCGTATATTGAACTGAAACAAAATCGTGAGGTTTGAACTGGATCGTTTGAATTGCATCCCACATATAGTCACTGGTGCTCCTTGACAGATCTTAGTACTGACTGCACTGCATCTCCCAGAAATCCCAGCGCACAGTTCCTGGAGGCAGTTCAGCTGTCTCTCATTTGCCAATCACCCACAGGACACTTAAACACCACACAAAGCCTCACTCAGTGTGAAGTACTGTTTGTGCCGCCCTGCCCGCACATCTGGACCTGATCTTCTGTGTACCTTGATTGTCTGCTGCCTGCTCTGACAACTCTTATGTCTTCTTAGATGATCCCTGCTTGTGATTGACCTCTACCCGTTTGACCCTGATTTAGCTTTGTGGACTTTTAGCTGTGCTTAGTTCCTGTCTGAACTAATAAACCTGCTGCCCTATTGTGACAGAGTGTGTAGCTTGTTTCCCACTTTTCTAAGCTGCTATGTGCATTGGATTCTTTTGATGGACATATTATAATTTTCCATAAATATCAAAATCCAAAACTGACTTGACAAAGTGCAAAATAAAATATGTAATAGATTCCAAGAAATATAAAAAATGTGTAAATTCGCGAATAGAAAATCAAATTACGGAGCAGCAGACCCACAGCGGTTGCTGTGGAGAAATAAAACAACAGCAGTTTGTGTTTGTCAGTCTGTTTAGCCTTGAGTTTCTCTCCATGACAACAGAGTTCTC
>NC_050521.1:13485991-13508290 GCF_002922805.2 Oryzias melastigma | reverse complement strand
CCTCCCTGAACGATCTGCCAGCCACCCACAATTTTATACTGTCTGTCATAGGATGAAAAACAGCACCGTACCACCTCCATGCAACCTGGGCCCCTCAGGTCCATGCACCGACGACACATTTAGCAGGGTTGTTTAATCTTCTGTCCACTCCGGGTGAACACTTTTTATCACTGAAGACTTACCCTTGTTTAAACAGCTTTTTTCTCCTTTAGAGGCTGTGCTTGGATTCATATGACGGAAAGCTTTTGCTCAAGTAAAAATTCAGCTCCAGTTGACTTTCTGCTAACTGCAGCTAATCTTCTTCTTTAAATAGCACTTTGTGCAAACTCAATTCAAATGCCTTCTGGGATTTTTGTCCTGTTGTTTTTTTCTTGTCTTCAGATTGAAGAGATTGAAGTGTTAATTGTCTGCAGATGTTGACAGATTGCCTTTGCCGTTTGGAGGATGGCACCTCCTCCCTGGCGAGTCTTCTTGGTATGAAATCTCATGAACTGCATTTTTGCATTGCATATTTGCCGCGTCCCCTGTGGGGAATTCAAAGTGACAGCCTTTTTCAGCTCAGCGGCACACACTCAAACAAAACAAAACAAAAAAAACACAACAGCCTTTGCATCAGCCATCACAGATTGAGTTGTCTCTCCGGGAAAATCCTCAGAGACTCCTCATATTTTTTACTTTATTTAGTTAAGTCTCTACTTGTACTAGCTCTGGCCCCTGAGAGAATAAATGTTAAAGTGTCTGTAAACACAAACAAGGAAAGTAAACTGATGCCCTCTGCTGCACAGTGTAGATATTACAAATAGGAGTAGAAATTGATAAAATATAATTTATTTGAATGTTTGCTTTTATCAATAAAAAAATAACTGGGTAACATGACTGGATTTAAAATATTCCAATATTTTTTCCTTAGAAGCCATTTCTTTCTATTGAGGTGCAGAGCAGGAAATGTTAACATCACATGTAGCTTTATTCTCCTAAAGAAAAATACTTTTTTTAGGTTTGAAGTTTCCTTGGCAGAGACAAGATGGGATGCAGAAGCGTTTTAACTGACTGGCGTTCTGTTGGCTGAAGGTTGTCATCAGGTGCCATCAAGTGTGCCCAAAAAACTGCAGGCTGGCAGCAGGAAGTGCCAGAGGGCAAGCTGCATGGCAATGATAAGTGAAAACATCCATGCTGTGTGCAGCCTAGTGACGCTTGACCAGATGTTTATGGGGTTTTCAGAGATGGAGCAAAGCTCCGGAGGAATCCACGACTGAAGCAGCAAAGAAAATAAAAGAGGGGGAAAAAAAACATTTTTTCAATCTGCTTGCAACTGAAAGAATGAAGCTAAGCTCAAAAAAGGCAAGATGTATTTGAAAGCAGATCTTTGGGGACAGTGTAAGGAAACTTTAATAATCATTAATGATTTTTTTTTTCTTTTGACAGTTGATTTGTATTATCTCATAGCTACCAGCAGAGGTCCCTGTTACTTCAATAGACAATTGTAGAAAAAATATATTTCTCATTGCAACAAAAATATTATTTTACTGTTATCTATTAAAAGTTATTTGATAAAACAAATTATTCAAAAATATTGACTACAAAAGAGACTATGTTTTAAGAAAAGTATTAAAGTAAAGACAAGTAGCTTTAAAAAGTATAACATTTACAATGCCTGGTACTTAACAAATTTCACAACAATTTATTTATTTTTACGTTATTTTCCTTAAGTTAAAATTTAGAAAGAAAAACTTGTAACTTTCTATAATTTATTTGTGATTCAAAAGCAAATTTAAAATAAAAAAATATTCAAAATATATTTGTTTTTAAAGGGGAGCCTGCTAAGTTAAAGTTCTAAAAGTTACACTGTTTTTTCTTTCAGTTTTTATTCTTCTCTGGAAATGTGTTTTTCAAAAAAAAAAGCATAAGTCAATCAGACACCATTAGAAAGTATCAGATCAACTCAACTTTCCACTTATGTCAAATGGCCTCACAAACAAATTTAAATGATTCTATTTCTGATGTGTAAATTGTGTGAAAGTGGAGAAAAGCGAAGCCAGTCAGTCTGTGAGAACTCCACAAAAACCGCGTCAACGAGGTCAGTCAAGCATGCTTGGAAGTGTGAAGCAATTGGTGTAATATTATATTGTTCAAAAGCCAGAAAGCAGCAACAAAAGATGAATTTTCCTTTCAGATTTTAAACACCTTGCACAGAACTGAAGTTCTCTGTAAGGAGCTAGCATCTTTGTATTTCTGCACTTGACTTTGGCTTTTTGACCGTTTATGTAGCTCTGAGCAGTGCTCTGAAAAAGAGCAGACGCACAAATGTGTGTGTGTGGATGAACATGTGTGCTTTTGTGTTCACAGAGCTTTTATTTTGCAGAACCAGATCTCTCAGACCTGCAGCTCATTTATAGCTTGTGTGGGCGTTTTAATGGCTTTGTTTAACCCATCTTTTTTCCCTCTATGTGTATCATACACGTTTTTAACATATCAGTATTTTGTTTTATTGAAAGAAAGAGAGCATCTATGTGGCTCCGATGATCTAGTAAAGGGTCATTTGTTACATAAGTGAACCCTCAGCAGGAGCTCGGTCATGACGTTAACGTGTGTACGACCTTAAGGGCAGAGCTACTCATAGTAGCCGTCTCCTGGAGAGGTTTAGTAGTATTTCTTTGTGCATCGACTGTATGTGTGTGACTAAGATCTTTGATGTATCCCATCCCTCTGGACAAAATGACAGCTGGTCCCGTGTGTGTGTGTTGCCTGCTCCACATCACACAGAGGCTCTGTCTGTTTCCATTCAATATCCAGAATGCGATTTCAAATGTACCACTTTACCCATGCATGCTCACACATGAACAGCTAACACACACCCCCAGACTAACAACTAATGCATCACGATATTAAAATGCTCCTCTTCCTCCGAGGACCGTGCGTGTGCAGCTCCATTTTCCTGCTGCCACAGCGACATGTTTTATTGCTGACATTCATCACAAGAGCACGGTCCCGCACTTTTCCCTGGATTAAGCACATCTTTGCTCTCTATTAGCTCCTCACTCCCTTCATTGCTGTCTCCTTCACTCCGACCGCTTGGAAAACTTATAAAACAGAACTAAGTAGAAGGCAGACAATAGTGGGGATGGAGAGAGGGGAAGAAATTAGTTTTAGCAACTAAAGTTAACATTTCAGTCTATTTAAACATGTTGTTTTCTAGAGATCATTTGCAAGTTTGACACATTATTCTCCACAACACTTAAGAAACTTTCTGATGCTCACAACTTTAGAAACGTGCACTAAGTTCACGCAACATTCAGCCTTTACGTACCTTTACTAAGAGTTCCAGTGAGCAGTTTGTGAAGAGTCAAGGCAAACTTGATAAGTCCCCGTTTGCAGCGCCTGGTACAACCCGCCATCCCGACTCAGTTGGCTGGCAGGCCCTGAACAGGACAGTCGTCTCCAAAAGCAGCACTGAGTCTAAACTGACAGATGCAAAAACTTCTCCTCATGAAGGAAACAGAGGGGATCCTTTCACTCCTGTGGATTTGGTCCTGAATGGCTGGAAAGGGAGAAAAAGAAGCTCCCACAACAATCCCTCCCCCAGTCCTGCTCCACCACAGAGGGAGTCCAAAGCAGAGAGTGAGCTGTGAGTGAAAGGAGAGTGAGGATGTGAGAAACAGAGGGGAGGGGGAGTTAAAGAGTTAAATTCATTATCCAAGAGAGACAGTTACAGTGTGTCAGAGGTGTTCCTACCCCTCAAGTTTCCAAGAAACTTCTCCTCAGTGTGTTGCCAGCCTGTGGGAATGAAGTAATGAAGCAATCTTATGAACCCCTCTTGGTTTTCTCTCTTTTCTTTATCCTCCTTCTTTTCTTTTTTTCCCTCCTCCTGCTTATCAAATTCAACCCCCACTTTAGAGGGAAAACAGTAATCCACTTTCAGCACCAGTGACAATGGACAGCTCCATCCTGCACCAAGCGCAATCTGTGCCCAGAACGCACAACAAAAAGTCACAAAGATCCTTACTGAACATTTTTTATCATCATTTGATGAATCATTTTTTTCTATTCTTTGTGAAAATATTCTGCATTATTTGTGTTTGCATTAAAATATAGTTAAAGATCAATTTTGTCATGAAAAAAGTAATTGGAATATTTTGTGGCAAAAAGGTTGACAATTTTGTGTGATAATTCTACAAAAAAAACAACTCTAAATAATGTCTTTTCAAATTTTGTATTCCCTATTTTAAGGGGTTAAACTGGTCACTAAATCTAAACTGGTTATAACTTTCATTCTAAAAGTTAGTAGTATTATTAAGCAGTAATCTTGCCAACTAAAAGTAAAAATGTTCTCCTTGAAAACTATGTTTAATAAACCTCTATAACTACAGTGGATATTTAAAACCCTTTTAGACAACTGATCTATTCTTGCTTTTAGACTGTGATATCATCTTAAACTAGCTCATAACTCCAGAGAGACTGTGTCAAAATAAAGAAGAAATCCTAGTAAAAAGAGGAGCTTTGGCGAGAGGAGCAAAGAAAAGGAGGATCAGGGAAGATAATCGCGTAAGGTATTTCTGTGCTATATTTAGTCCTGAATCATGTTTGGCTCCAGGACCGACGGGTATGACAAAAAAAATATGAAAAGGGAAAAGGAAGCTGCACAATAATGCAAAAGTTAAGAGGAAGAAAAATTAGAGAACAGATCAAAACAGACTTCATAGGAGGGAAAGAAGAGGGAGAGAGGCAAGTGGTGGAACAATAAACATGCAAATGAAAGGCATAAAAACAGAAGAAATGGAGAGAATTGATGACAGAGAAGGGAAATGAGATGGAGAATTTGCCAAGAGGAGGAGAAAGGAGGTAGAGGAGGAGGAGGAAGGCGAAGGGATGTAAAAGTCAATGTTCCATACCATCCAAGGGTTATGAGCCATCAAAGTGAAAGGTTCTGCAGAGACGGAGATCAATACTTGTTCACAGCATTTAAAGTTGGCCTGTCCAAAAGGAAGCGCAGCGCACTGGACCAACTGACATGAAAACGGATCAAAAAACAAAAAGTAAAACCCAACAGCAGAGGGGAGGAAAAACAAAAACAAGTGGAATGATTGAAAGGGTGAGAAGAACAGAGGGAATTGTGCACAAACACTGTTGTGGCTATTAAAGCCAAGTAGATTACCGTGTGGTGGAATTTGCATAAACATGCTTTTCGATTACCGCCCCCATTGTTCATGATTAATGAGATAAGCCTTGTTTTTGCAGAGTCAAGGATGTAAAGGCAGCTAATTGCTTGTCTTCCCCCTAAATTAGATGTTGCTCTGTTTGATGTTTGCCTCTGCATAGATTCCCTAAAAGTGATGAATGTCCATTTTCTCAGCCTGGTAGGTAGGGGGAGTGGCTTAAACGCAATATGGGAGATGAGGATGCTAAGAAAATTGAATGGAAAAAGGGGTGAAACTAACCTGCCTGGGAGAGATGGAATTTCATGATGCACAGCTGTAATAAAGCGTTGAAAAGGTCTTAAAGGAAGAAGGCGGCAATATGATGCTTTTGAAGTTGGTGTGTAGAAAATGAATGGAAGGAGGAAAAAAATAGGATATAGGAAGTGGTCGGAATTAAATTAGAAATAGTTTGTAATTTGCTTCCAAATGTAACAGGCATTTACAGCTGCAGACACCCATGTCGTTCTAAAATAGGAAACATATCCACTTACATGCTTTCTCTTTCTCAACAGCTGGTCGTTTTTTTTAATGTAAAAAGTTTTCTCATCAACTCAAAATATTTCTTGCACTGTCGTATCAACACAGCAGGGATGGTATCAGCATCACACAGATGCTGCACAGTTGTTAAAAAAACAAAAAAACAAAAAAAGCACCACAATTTCCTTTTAATGTCCAAGTCACCACCAGTCAAGTCTGAGGATGCTAAAGGTGTCCGTGGCAGTGATGGAGTGACAAGTTGGCCTCTGGGTGAAATTACAACCTCAGTCAGCATACTATCCCCCCTCTCTTCTTTCTCATCTTTTTCCAGAAAGCCCCCCGCTGCTGGTGGCAGCTGTCTGCATATGTGCACACTCTATAGATGCTGAAATGTTCCTGTGAGGCTGAAACGTGCCCTGTGGCACTCGCACAGGGAGAGCAGAGGCGGCCCGTCTGTGGGACGCACACTGTGTGTCAGTTGGACGGGCGGCGTGTGTATGAGTGACTTTAAAGAGGGTTGGTAGTAACTCCAGCTTCCTATGCGTCATGTGTGTTGTTGTGTGTGTTAATAATGAAGGCGAGTCTCCCTGGAGAGGGTAAGGGGAGTCCAATAGGTCCAAATGAGCTCCTTTAGGTCCATTTAAAAAACAGAAGCATCCATAATGCAGTTTTCATCGGGGTTCTTCTGTTAGTGCCTTAAAGACGACGATCAGTTTGACTTGAGTTCACTAAGAGATTTACTAATCAAAGCATACAGAATAATAAATGCAATAAGATAAATGTTTAAACAGATATTAAATCTTTCAAAAAATATATTTGGTTGCTTCAGCTCCGAGCTCTTAAGGCTGAAGTTCAGTTCTCGTGAGGGACAGTTATTTGTCCACATTCATCATGTGAGATGTTGTCACACAATTTAAGGTGCAAATGGGTGTGAAGCCGTCTGGGGGAGGAAAGTGTTCACTTACACTTGATAGGTGAAAAACAAGACATCTAAAGTATATCTATAAGCTCATGAGGATATTTAAATTTATTTAAAGTGCCCAATTTCCCCCTGAAGAAGCTTATCTGGCCTCCATGATCAACTGTAAGATAAAGCTGTGTTTGACATTCAGTTTCTTCTTTTATTTTACATGTTTGAAATAAGCAGGCAATAGGTTGTGCTTTTTAAAGCAGAATAAATTCCATCCGACGCCAGAAAAACTTCAAAGAAATGTAGATTTGCTGATCTATTGGGATTTTCATGCACAATCATTTCAACAGTTACTGCTTTGGGGGCAATTTCACAAAGAACAGCTTTTTTTTTTTTTTTTTTTTTTACAAACTGTTCTCTCTGTACTCTCTCAATGAAAGTTGTGTTTTTTTGGTGTTTTTAACATGTTCTTGTAGCATTTTTTTCACAGTGGAGGACAAATTTATAGAAATGTAAGAGTAAACCTGCATTTCTGACTATTTATTTCTCCCAAATTGTTGTGAATAAGGAGCAGATAAAAAAATGCCATTGTAAAAACATTGTAGTTTTTGCGTTTAAACTATATTTGGAAGACCATTAGATCCTCTCTGATGAAGACAAACAGATCTATTAACGTTGTTTTCTTTATCTGAAATAACATCTGTTTCAAAATTGTGCAGCTAGAAAGCTCAAATTTTTCATTTTTGTTGCACCGCTAATGTTCGGTTGGGGTTGCTAGTGGCTGTAAGCTAGCAGGACAGTGTAAACTAAGGAATGATGGGAAATAATTGCAGGCTTACTCCCCACCAACAGTCCCACACACAACTCAGAGGCAAATTTCTAATAAACTCCTGCCGATCTGCAGAAAATATGTCCTACAATACAACTTTTACAATTGATCGAAACATGACTGGAGTGGGGCTTTAAAGAAGACTTTTTAAAAGTTCACTAATGTGGTTATAAGGCCAGCATGTTGACCCATTTGAAGCTCACACAGACATGTGTTCTGTTTTTGTAAAAATCTGACCAGTTTAACAAAAAAAAAAAAGTTAATTTTCATCAGTAATATTGCTTTTCGCCCATTTTATGTCTTAAACGGAGCACAGGTGTTAAGCTGAAGACATTCCTCATGAAGTAGAGGAAATAGGGGAGCTGAGATTCAATCCACACCTGGCAAGCTTAGCTCTGAAGCGAACATGTTATAGTGAGATGTTGAAGCTCTCTGAACAGTCAGTGGTTGATTGCCATCTGGTGTTTGTAAGAGAAAAACCAGACAACATTTTTATCATTTAAACATTTATTAACTGTATAGTTGATGGGAATCTATGAGAAATCAACAGTATCAAAAATACTTCTGCTGCATCGTGATCACTTCAAAGTCCTGCATGCAGTGAACAACAACGTCAAAGAACAGGTGCTGTGCGTTTATAAAATTAAAAAAACGCATGTGCAATTTGACATCGAGAAGGTGTGTAAAAAAGACATTACAGTGTGTGAAATATTGGCATTTTTTTAAAGATTCTGTACAAAAAATACCCCAGTTAATCTCTTGTTAAAATTTCTTCTCCTAGACTTTGATGAGCATGTGCAAATCTCACAACATAGATTATATCTAACATCTGTGTTCGACAGAAATCCCATAGGCATCTACTAGAAGAGTGAAGCTAATCTTTGGAGTGAGTCGTCCATCACATATTTGGCTTCATGTGTAAAAATCAAGCGCAAAAACCTTTCAATGCAGATAATGAAAGTATTCATTGACTCTTTCTGTTGGGAGGTCCAGAGAGGCGGCAGTGAGGCTCTTGGATGAACAGCACAACGGACAATCTCTACGTTTTAACACAGTGTAAAGGTGTGCAGCAGATGCAGGCTGTTCCATTTCATTGTCAGTAGATTTAGGGGAAGTGACTTCTTGCTTTATGACTTTCCTGTTCGTTAGAGAGTGCTGCCTTCCTCCAGTTTGTTGCATCTTTTTCTTTTTTCATTGAAGACGACAGAAACTGATTCCTCTGTGTGGTGAAAAAACTAAATTCAGAGCAAGTTTAGGTGTCAGACGTCTTTAGGTAATCAGTTTGAGAATAAGACGCAAGTCGCTGTGTCTCCATGAACAGGGAAAAAAAGAAAAAAGGCAAGTGACAGGTGAATTTCTGTCTGATTGGCATGAAAAGCGACTCTAGCATCTGGACTTCATCTCTCTGCTGTAGTGGACGTCAGGATGATCATTCTGGACACCATGGATTTGGTGGCACTTTGGCTAAACACAAAGTAAGACAGAAAGGCAACATATGATCACTAACATATGAACACATAATTATTGGAGATTTACCTAAACATTTTCAAGTGTGTTTTTGACAACCTAGCGAACAGTTTTACTGCCAAAACACTGAATCAACTAATTTCCTGTTCAACATGATTCTATGTAATATCTATTTCTTTGCAACCTTTCATATCTAAAACCAATTTAGGTCATGAAAAACTGCTTTCATGTAACTAGTGATTTAAACTATAAATGGTAAAATGTTCATTAAAAATGATGAATTCCTATATTGAAAATAAATCAGAATTCTTTTTTCTCAAAAATACATGAAAATGCTTAAAAAAAGATTTTCCAAGTAAAGATTGTTTTCCTAAACATACTTGACACAGATAGAGACTCGCACAAACTTAATGCAGTCGAGACAGATTTCCTTCACAATAAGACTAAGAACATTCCATTTCCATTGGGAGACAATAACACAAAAAGTGAGGGGTGGTAATTAAAACTGGACGTACCAGAATGTCTGTTCCATTGTGAGAGCCGTAACCAGGAAACAATCAGTCGTGCTCTGACGTCCTGTATGTGATGTGGACACTGTCTGAGCGGAGACCATTGGAGCCCAGAGTTTGGAGGTTGATGTGGACTGGAGCGGTCAGATCGATGTTCTCCAGAATGCACTGGAAACAATCCATAAACTGTTTAACCGAGTGATTGCGTGGCGCAGCAATGCTCAGTGTGAATGGAGTACCTTTGTGCACGCTGAGCTCATGACAGATTTGTGGAAGTCTCCATTTACAAAAACCTGCGGAAAGATTGCATTTAAAAAGACTAAAGAAAGGATTTCTTTAAATCAAAATAATTAAAATCTTTCAAGATGCCCTACCCTGTATCCGTACACAAATGTGCCATTGCTGCAGCCCAGCTCATCGAGCGCCGGCCTCTCCCAGCCAATCAGGAGGCTGCTCTGGCCCACTGTCTTAATGACCTCAACAGACCGAACCTCAGCAGGAGCTTCTGAGGGAAACATGAGAAGAATCCTATTCACATTTACCTTCTTATTTCTTACATCGTTCACTAAACATATTCTACACGACGCAGCACATTCAGAAATTCATACGAAGCCATAACAACACATTAAAAGGTAAAAATCAGTCTGTGGTGTGAGTGCAATAAAAAGGGAATCATCAAACAGCTACTTTCTGCACCATTTTCACTAATGCGAGACAGACACTCAGAGCAGTGCTCATTTAGAGGCAGTGTAATCACATCACAGCAGAATGCAAAGGAAAACTAATATTCTTCCAAAAACACAACAGAGATCTCATATCCGTGCACAGAAACACAGTTTTTTCATGTTTTCTACGAGGATTTCAAATGTTGCCGTCACCGCTCTGTCTGTAATTTGCGGTTCAAGTTGCTACATTTGTAAGTTGCTTGTAATTTTCTGGGTAAAAATAAAGAGTTTAGATGAATGCTTGTGTACACCAAGCTGCTCTTGGGTGTTTCATTTTGAGAAAAAAAAAACAGCTTTTTCATACTTTTCTGACACTCTTTCATATACTTTAATTCAGACAAAGTTTTTGAAAGAACCATTAAAAACATGAAGGGAAAAAAAAACTATTTGGAGCAGTTTTGAGGTCTTTAATATGCACATTACCTGGTTTGGATCGGGAAGATTCTTTCAGAGCACCAGGAAACCTTCTTGCAGGCTTGAGAAAGCTCTCAGGAGATGAATAGGGAGACTTCATGGGGGATTCAGTGGATGTTAAAGCAGCAGGTGCATCATAAATCCTTGAGGTCATGCTGGAAATGTTAAACCTGGAGGCATTAGTTGTGCAAGGGGCAGGTATATCCGTAGGAGTGATTTTTGGATCAATGCCATTGCAGCTCAAAGCCGATAGAGGAGGAGAGGCTGCTTGTGGGTTAGTAAACAGGTCAGGGAGAGGGGGGATTTTCTTTGTCTGCTTTGGGGATGTAGTTACACCTTTGCAAGAAGCAGGAGAGTAGTTATATGAGCTTGAAGGAGCACAGGTTTTAGAAAAGGTTGATTTAAGGTGATGGGTAGGGCTAAAATTTGCAGATCTAGATGATACAGCAGTGAAAAGGGTTGCTGACTGATTGGAGGCGTCAGACTTTGAAAAAGATTTGAATGGACTTAAAGGAGCTGGGAGAGACGGACTAGAGGAGGAGTTGTGATCTGCAGTGTTTGAAGGGGACAGACTCCTGCTGGGATGCTGCTCTCTGCCTCTGCACTCTGACGACTTGAATAAAAAAAAAAAAAAAACACATGATACATTAAAAAAACATTCTTGTACATAATCTTGTCTTAAAATTTCAATCGAAATGATGATTAAATAGGTTGAAAAATTGAAAATTTAGCGGCCATGAATCACAAACCTGGAAGCTGCTCATCAGAGTTCTTTGCAGTTCCTCGTGCATGTTAAGGATCTTCTCAGGACTACTCAACCTCCTGCTGGAGCCGATTGAAGAGGTGGGGGAGGAGGGACTCTGTGATGATTTTTTCCGCCTGCCTGGATCTAAGGAGGACTTTTCTTTCATGTCCACATGATTGAATTCAAGCTTCACAGGTCGACTCCCTACATGGACCAGTTCAGTGGCAGTAAAGACCTGCGGGTAAAAAAACATGCAAATTAACACAATTAAAGATATATTTTACAGCATATGTAAAAATACATTTTGTGTCTTTAATTGTACATCATTTGACCTTTTCGCAAGTGTTATGCTTGTTTTTATGTCACCATTGGACATACTCTGTTAAAATTGAAGATTAAAAAACTAAAAATGTTGGATGAAACTTTGAGGGTTTTCCAAAGAACTACCCTTTTGCTGTCAGGGATCCATAAAATATGTTTGAACTGCATTTAATTTAAAGGTTTTACCCAGAGAAATGCTTCAAGGACCTATCCTGACACTTTTCTATTTTTTAATTGTCCATGTATCTCTCTAAAGTATTTCTTTGGTGCACAAAACCCAAACACAATGCCCTATACGTTTGTTGATCTCGTCACCTTGTAATTGTTGGTGTCCAGGGTAAGTGCAGGTGATCCTTGGACACTTGCACGCTCTCTAACAGGTGGGCTGTGATCAGGTGAGTTTTTCTTCTGTGTTTTAGCCACATCAGCTGCAGAATCTCTGCAAGTTTGTGGGTTTGTTGAGGCCTCATCAACACATATTGAAGATTGTTGTTCCTTCTCTGCATACTGATCTTTGTTTTCTTCACTGCAAACAGAGCTCGACCCCGATGGACAGGTTTGATGAGGACTTCCTTTAAAACTTGTAATGAATTCCTGTGTGAACCGACGACTGCAGTCCTCTTTCTGCAGGTGGTTGGTTGTGGTAAAAGCTGCCGAGTAGTCCTGCAGAGCAACATCGCTGAGCAGATGCTCCACCTGCTGTGCGATTGTTGGGTCCATACAGCCACGTCTCTGCATGGCCCTCATCATCTGAAGTAACAAGCCGTTCCTCTCCTGACACTTCAGGACCAAGGAAGACAGCTTGGCCTATCATTGGACAAAGTGTCTGTCAGGCTCCACAAGCACCAAAAGGACTGATGGGTAACAATCTTATAACTCCTCACCTTTAGAGGAACAACATCCAGATCTGTCAGACTTTTGCTTTTAAGGAGTTTGTCATACTGTAAAAGAAAAATGTCACATTATAACATTTAGTTATTACTAATATACAAACAGTATTCAGCAAACACAGACCTTAGCTCTGATGTCTTGGTAAGTTGATCTGAGAGAGACCAGAGCTGTGCTCAGATCATCCCTATTGCTCTGTCCTTGTTTCAGCTCTATGAACTCAGAATTCAGCTCCTCCAGAGCAACAGTCTGTGAGATTTTACACAAGATGAGTTGAAAAAAGAAGGCATCATACCATGGCAAACAGTAAACAAACAACACATAATTCTTACTTTAGCTTTGAGCTGAGCAGCAAGAACTCTGTGCTGCTCCTCTGCCTGTGCCCTCAGAAACAGAGCTTCAGTCTTCTCCCTGAGCAGGATGCTCAGTTTGACCTGCAGCTCTTTCACCTGAAACATTGGCAGACGATACTCTAATTCCACGAGTCTGTGCTTCTCAATAAGAAAATCCATTTTTTTTTAAAACACTGGAATTTCTGGAAAAAGTAGGACAGGAAAAAGTATAAGCGGCAGGCTAGTCCCTCTGATGACATACCTGGGTGGAGAGGTTTTCATTGTCCCTCGTGGTGTCTTCCATCTTGCTGGCTGCATGCGTCAGTCTCATCATCTGTTCTGCTTCCCTTCTCTCTCCTTCACTCCGTCTGGCTTCTGACTGGCACAGTTCACTGCACAACCTTTCTATCTGAAAACAATCACGTCGGGTTAGTGAAGCTTTCAGGCGTCTTGTATGGAACTGTTGAATGCTATGAAGCAAGAAATTATTTTTAAACAAAGAAGGAGAAAGTCAATATGTCAGAACTACAAAGAAGTTGTGTGAACCTTGCCTCTGAACGACAGCGATCCAGTTCCTCCTGAGAGTTTTTTAATTTTGCTTCTGCTGCTGTAATTTCCCGAATCAGATCATTTTTCTCCTGTTGTCATTCAAAAAGTAGAGCATAAATACTAGAAAAGTCAGCTCATTGAGAGAGAAACTCTTCTTTTGATACCTGAATGAGTGTTTCTCTGTCATCCCTGGTCTCACATTTTGGCACAGCATCAACGTCTGTCCCGGCAGCAGCCATCTTTATCCCACCAGCACTGACTGAGCTCAACAGCTTCTTCTGATTCTCTTCTGTTTCACTAAAAAGAGGATGAACTTTCTTTATTTTTTCTCTTGACTCCGTATTTATCTGCAAAGTCTGCTTTTCCTCTTTCGAACAGCTGATTAAAACCTCCTTTGTTTCTATTTTTGAAATTTTTGGAATAAACCGTCCCAGCTCGTCTTTCTGTTGTTTTAAATAAAGCACTGCCTGACTTAGTTGGTCTCTTTCTTTCTGTAAATCTTGCAGCATCTGTATAATTTTATCTTCTTCCTCTTTTTTGCTTGAGATTAATTCTGTTATTGCCTCTTTATGCCTTTCTAGATCAATTGTAGACTCGGTTAGCTGTTCTTTCTCCTCTTTTAGAGCATTAGTAGATCTCTGCACCTGATCTCTCTCCTCCTTCAGCACACAGACCAACTTTGTCAGTTTCTCTTTTTCTTGTTTGAGATTATTCAGAGCCTCAACTAGACGATCTCTCTCCTCTTTTAGTGTCCAGATTGTGCGAGTTAACTGCTGCTTTTCTTCTGTTTGTGTTCGGACAGAGAGTGAGACTTGGCTTTGCTGCTCTCTGAGGTCATTTAAGTTACCAGTTAGCTCCTCTTGTTCTTTTTTGAGGTTCTGGACTAAATCAGTGAGCTGGGTCACCTTAGCTGTCAATAAACCTACATGCACACCATTTGAGTTGTTTTGAAATGAAAAGTGATTTTCAAGAGGAGCTTTTGTCAGACAGTTGGTTTCTTGAATAAACTGCGTTTCCTTTTTGCTTAGCATACTTGTAACTAATCTGTCTGCATCCTCTTCTTGACTGTTTTGAAGTAAATGTGCCGACATCGGTGATGAATGGTCATTCTGACACCGAACTGCATCACTTGCTGACTCCTCTTTCCCATCTCCAGCTTCAGATAGTTTTTGCTGAAGCTCCAATATGGTGTTTAGATCATCTTCTGTTTTTCTGGTCAGTTCGAGGATCAAACTGCTTTGTTCTTGCTTCTCCAGCTCCAACCTGACGCCATTCTCCTCCAGTTTGGAAATTTTTTCTCTCAGTTGAATTTGTTCTTTTTGGATCTCCTCATTTTTTAGTTCAATGTGAGCCAGCAGCTCCTGGATCCGGGTTGCCAAGGCCCGGTTTTCCTGGTTCAGGGCTTGGATCAGATCATCTTGATCGAGGTCAAAACTGAAATCCTTTTGAGGTGATTGTTGAGTATTAATTCCATTACAGGATGAAACACTTGTACTCTGGAAAAAGAACAAGGTTTTACTAAAATATTTGATAAGATTAAAGTTTTTCTCGAACTTCAAAAACGTGCCAAACCTTTTCTCGTGAAGACTGCAGGTGTGATGCAGTTTGTTCCTCGCATCTTGGTTTCCTGAGATGGGATTTCAGTTCAGCATTTTCCAGAGTCACTACCTTCATCTGCTCCTTTCTGTGTTGCAGGACCATGTTCAGGTGCTCACACTGCTGTTGAAGATCATCATCAAACCCTAGGCTCTGAAAGGCTCTCCTCAAGGCATCTGATTCCTCACTGAGACTTTCCTCCACATCCCCTCGTTTAAAATCTCCAAAAGTTTCTGCTGTGAATGGAAGTGAGTGTAAATGACACTTGGATTTGTTGAAAAACGGTTGAAAGAGGACAGGAGCTTTGTATTTTGGCAGATTGTTCCATTTAGCTGGCAAGGAGAAATCTTTTTCATTTTGTTTATACTCTGCTGCACCCTGGTGGTCAATAGGTGGCACTGCGGTTATATTAGGCTGAAGTCTTCTATCATCGGCAGCAGGTTGGACCTGCAGAGAAACACCAAAACAAATATTTAAACTCTACATTTAACCATTAAAATACAACCTACATAGACTGAAACCGATTATCTTTAAGACTCTATTTTGTTCACTAGAGGTAATTACTGTAATGTGTGTGCAACAAAAAATAGACTGAACCTGATAGATAAAAAAAAATCTGTTCTATTTATCCAATTTTGGTCCAAACTCAGTTTAATTTAAAATATTTGGTAAAAAGGAAATGACTGAGTCTCAATATTGCAACTTAAAATAATTTTCATATTTTTTCTGTACAATAAAAGCTTGTTGATGTATTTTTCCCCAGTATATTCAGTCCTACAGCAGAGATCGGAATGAAAGCTGCTGATAGCAACAATGTCTTACACACCTCTCCTGAGTTTTTAAGTGAAGCTATCTCCATGTTAGACGACGCCCGGCTAACATTGTGGCTGCTGTGAGGCCAGTTGGCACCAAGACTCAAGCGGGTAGATTCAGAGTCCGAGGATGAGGGGAGATGTGTTTGGTCAGCTGCCTCCTTCAGCATCTGTAGAAGTCTCTGGTTCTCTTCTCGGAAAACTTCAACTTCATCCATCAGGGATTTTTCAGACAGCCTCAGCTGGTCAGTCTCTGAATTCATCTCCTCCATTTTGCAGGCTAAGAGCTGGTTCTTCTCTTGAGCCTCCTGAAGCTGCTCCATCAGGACGCGTCGTTCAGTCATCCCAGCTTCCTCTCTTTCCAGCAGCGCTCTGAGGTCTTCCTGCAGGCTGAAAATGAAGGCCTGAAGCCTGGAATCGTTTAAAGACCCCTGTGCTTCTTTGCTTTCTATATCCCCCTCCGGACTTTTTGATCTATCGGACGACACGCTCGGCAAGAAGTAAGTCCTGCTGTCTTCTTTTTTCTGCTCTTCTCCTTCCCCCTCTCCTCTCATGGTCGGTAGCCTGTCTTGGTCCTCCGACTGCTTCTCAGGTCCAGCTGTGATTCTGACTCCTTTCATCGTTGCCATGCCAGTGGCGGCACTCACAGTCATGTCGAGTAGCTGCTTTTCCAAACTGTAGATGCGTTTCAGTAAGCTCTGCTCCCTGTCCCTGTAGGAGCTGAGCTTGTGATGGAGTTGAGTTTTAAAGTTTTCAAAATACTGGGACTGACGGCTCATCTCCTCCTCTTTTGCCTTCAGTTGCCTCTGGCAGCGCTGCAGTCGCTCCCTCCACACCTGCTCCCCTCGCTCCTTTTCCTCACTCTAAGCAAAAGAACAGATGGAAATGTCACATGTTATGCAGAACACCATGGCTGATGTTAGCAGTTGTTGTTCCTCACATCTCTTTCTGTTTACTTAAAATTAAGTTTACACTCGTATGGAGCTTTGATTAAACAGCTTTGAAGTTTTGAATTAAATTATTTCTTTATCTGGGTTTTTTACTTTTTTAAGTACCTCTTTTGAGTGAATATTAGTCATTCATCCTCCATTGATCTTTCTCTAACCTTAAATGGAATAACAACATTTTCTAGAACTAGCGTGCTTAATGGATTTATTTATGGATGTGTTTAATTGTGTTTCTGCATATCAAACTCACCATGTTTCTGATCTCCTCGCTGAGCGAGTGAAGTCTCTGGTCCAGCCTCTGGCAGTGTTGCATGCTGGGCACTGAAAAGCAGAAAAGCAGCAACTTCTTCAACTCTTTGATCCCAGCACAAGGCAAAGAAAAAAAAAGGAAACTAGTTTAATTCATCTTAAAAAAATAAACTTTAAAAGAAAATGTTGGACTTCTTTGGATCTAGAAGCCGACTGAAGTGGTGAGTGCTCGTGAAAGCTGTGGGCTCACATGCAAGTGTGCTGTGAAGTCAGGTGTGCTTGTGACACCTGATATCGCCTCAGCCAAAAGTGAGTATATAGTAACAGGTGTGTGTCACTGGATCTTCTCTACTCAGTCTGGATGGCTGAACAGTCTTTCTTTTCCAGATTGCCACTTTTTTTCGGAACCTGCAGTCTGAACACGTTACCATGGTAACTGTGCTGCTCCTGGAACCCGCTGTATCTGACGAAGTTGTCTGATCCGCCTTTGATTCTCAGTCCGCTCCAGCAAAGTTTATTTTAGCCGTGGTAAGAAACTAATGAAAAACAAACAAAAAACTTTAAGAGATTTTTTTCTTATTCTAGCTGTTCTTTAACTTAAATACATAATTCAAAATGCACAAACACAAAACTTTAAACACAAGCAACATATTAATATGCTTAAAATAAAGCTATTTATTATTAAACATGTCAACAGCTTGGCAGCGCAGTGACGTGAGCAGGCAAATCTCAGGTTACTCATCCTCACCTCCAACTCATCCTAATTTACTGTTCCAGCCCTCACAAAGCATCCAATCCCAAAATCTTTCCGACATGTTTTAACATTTTCTCCATGGCTGCTCTAAGACTTCATGGAGCTGGCACTGAAGTGCACAAACTCAGTGTTCTACTGCAGCCAATGACTGCAGACTTCTTTTTAACCTCAAGGCTGCAAAGGAAAATAACACCCTAAGTGCCAAATATCCCATAACAGCCTTTGTGTCATCAATCATGTTGATAATCTAGCCAGTATGACTAAAAAATACTTTTATTTTTAACTCACATTAGATAGAGATTAGCCAAACAAGCAACCATTTTGGCTGAAACCACATTAGCACACAGAGGAGACTGTTAACCGACAAAAATGTTGGATTCTCTGATTTAGAAATAGCCAGAATCGGGTCAAAAGATAGCAAGAAAGGCTAAATACTAACCTGATTGTGGTTTTGCTCTCTCTTCTGTTTAGATCCGAGTCTGATCTGCAGGTTTCACTGTGGTTTCTTTAGAAACGTCACAGACGCCGGACTTTGCCAGAATCCTCTATATCCAGTTGGCAGACGGACTGCTTTCCCTTCACTCGGCCTTTTATTATCACTTTTCTAGTGCACAAAGTGGGCCTTGCTTCTTCTGAGGCTGCAGCGTGATGCTGCAAAATCTTCTGACTTTACTTGCTTTATATAAATCTGTTTTTAGTTTTCACAAAAGAGCTTCATACTTCATGTTCAAAAACCACTACACCATTAATACACGAATGAACCCTAACTTCATCAGGGTGCTTTATTAAATTATAAAGAGGTCTGCTTTGTGAGTAATAGTTTTGCAAAAGTGCATGTTTATCAAAAAGGCCATTAGGTTCAATGAACCGTCTATAAATGCATTAAATACAAGTTTTATTTTATCCTTTCTTGCCTCCACAACATGTTAATACCTACAAAAAAGAAAATACACATCTGTCTTTAGACTTTAGATGTAATAAACTGTAACCAGGCTTAATAGAGATACAATGTTGGGCTTTACCTGATGTGAATCTGACGTCACTTTCATTAAGGCCATAGAATAAAAGCTAAAGAAAAAAACAAAAAGAGGAACAAAAACTAAAAGAACCCAAAAGATTTAAAAAGGAGGTGACAGAAGAGAGAGAGGAAAAAGGGAGGCGTCAAAAAATGGAAAAATGAACACTCATCAGCAAAGCAGAAGAGAAGAATTTATAGACATTTTACACAGTCACTCGATTTAACGCCAGGAAAAGAATTGTGAGTTAATACCTTTTCTTCTATTTCTTTTATTTGTCTCTTTTGCAAGTCAATCCTGTCCTCCAGCTCTCTAATTCTCTGCAACACAAACACAGATGGTTAGAAGGTGCTCAAATGGGTAAAATAGAAGCTTTTGTCCAACAGAAAATATGTCAAAAGGAATTAAGTTTAATAAATGATCTAGAGCCCTCAAATCATCTATCTCCACTGCAGTTATTTAGGATGGGAGTGGGTTGCTGAACAGAAGAGGGGACAATTTGAGCATAAATGACCTCATAAGGTTAAGTGTGTTCTGAGGACTTAAAGACCCACTCCACTCATCTTTTGACCTACTGTAAAAGACCTCCTAGTAGTCTTCTAATTATGAGTATGCTGTTTATTCAAAATCAAAAAACCTGTGTTGTTTTATAGAACATAGTTTCTGAAGAGCAGCAGGAGTTCATCAGAAATTTGTGGGTGAGACTGTAGGGATTGTGTAAGCCCACCCCTATTTCCCATCATCCAGCTGCACTCCCATTAGCTTGCAGGCTGTTGCACCCAAAAATTAACATTCTCGACGCAACAAAAATGCAGAGAAATCCAGCAGTACAGTTTTGAGAGAGATGCCAGCTTGAACGCGGAAAATAGAAATACTATTTGTGCATCAGAATGGAGAGGAGTTGGGAGCTTGTCGACTGTAGTTTATACACAACAAGTTTTTTTCATCTGCTCCTGATTAAAAACAATTTCAAGTGTAATTTTCTTTATACATGTCCTTCATCATCAGAAACATTCCACAAGAATCTGTTAAATACACTAGAGACACAATTTTCATTGGAGTGGGTCTTTAATGTTTAAAGATTAGATGTCAGAGTTCCTAAGTCATGATGTTTAGAGTTGTGGCTGTTGATGAGTTAATGAACAGCAAGTGCATGAAAGTGGATGGAAAACCATTGAGAAGACTGCTTGCAGGGACGAACACTGGGGGGAGAAGGGCGTTCTAAGGTCAAGTGAATCACACTCACACACAGACAAGGTTAATGTGTGCTAGACGGGGATACTGCATCTTTTTTGTCACACCAGACAGATACCAAGGGGTCAGATTGAGGATTAGCAGGATTTAACACCCTAACCGGGTCCGCTTTGAAGCCTTACCTGCTGAGCCTGCTGTAGGAGCTCCATGCGCTCCTGTAAGATCTGACTGTCAAACTGCCGGCTCTGCCGGAGAATCTGACGCCGCAGCTTGTCCACGGCTAGCCTCAGCTCCTCCCTCTGACTGTCTGTCAGCGACTCGGCCACCGCCCGGCATGCTGGCTGCTCCTGCTGCAGAGCGCTATACAGCGTGGCCTCCAGCTCCTCGATCCTCTGCACAGCCAGCCACGTGTACACGCACACAAACGCACAGCCATGCACATGCACATGCAGAAACAGGGTGCACACACACAGACAGATACACAAATACGCACAAAGACACACATCACTGTGACCGTGGCAACTATGTCAAACACTGTTCCACTCAACATTTTGGGTCAAAGCCTTGGCTGCCCATCATTTTTGATTAGAAACACTCAAGCTACACCCGGAAAATACAGCAT
Source organism: Oryzias melastigma (assembly GCF_002922805.2). Taxonomy (NCBI): domain Eukaryota; kingdom Metazoa; phylum Chordata; class Actinopteri; order Beloniformes; family Adrianichthyidae; genus Oryzias; species Oryzias melastigma. The sequence continues at coordinate 13,487,739 of NC_050521.1, read as the reverse complement.
ATGACATTTAAAATCCAAGAAATTGGGCAAGAGATTATGAAGGGAGAGATTGGAAGACAAGCCAACAACAAAACTGAGCAAATGAAATGGTTAGAATTTCAAAAAAAGTGACCAGTTTATTCTTCTCTAAATACTTTTAAAACTGCTAACAAGTAATAAAACCCCTTTATTTCAATTTAAAATGGAATCAATTGTTTGAATAGACATAACATTTTTGTGTTTTCCTTTATAAAGCATAAAATTATCCTACTGTAAAGCTGCGACTCAAGCAAAATTTAGAAATTATAAAAGATGCAGTATCCCAACACAATGTGACAAATTGGAGCACATTACATTCATGAAAATTACTGGGATCCCAAAGGTTTATGTGCCATGCGATAATGACAATGCTGTTTAGCTGCTTTTGCTAATCATTTACCATGAGTAATTAATATTCTGTATAAAAACCAGGCAAAGATAAACATTAGTTTGATGATTATTATTAAGAAAATAATCAATAAATAAGTGCAGCTTAAAGCTTCCAACCATGTACGCCTGATCCAAGGCCTGCTTTCTGTAGTCCAACTCCTCCTCAAGGAATCCCTTCTGCTTACTGAAAAGCTCCTGAAACAATTTGAAACAATAGTATGGTTAATATTAAAATATCCAGAGTTTAAATACTACCCAGCTTATAAGAAGCATTGTTAATAATTAAAGATGGGGAAATATTGTTTGGGTGAATCTTCCTTTCACCTTGTCGTTTTCCAGGTCCATCATCTTCTGTGTGAGGGCAGCCTCTGTTGTGTCAATCTGCTTCAACCACTAGAGAGAAACAAGGTGAAAGTACACTTGAACGCATTCATTTTCCAGGAAGAACAGCTGTGGTAAAAAAAAATAAATAAATAAAAAAAAAAAGATTAAAGGTTTTTACGCTTCTCAGACGACAAGCTTTCCATTTACCTTTTCACAGAGTGAGATCACCGTTCCTGCCTGGATCACAGCCACCTGCTCCTCATTTCTGAGGTTCTTCAGGAACAGATATAGATGTTAGCATTTATTTTTCAGAAAACAAAAAGGAAATTGTATTAAAACTCACCCCATTGTCCCCCAAAATATCTAGTTTCTTCATCAGCTCGGGAATGATTACATCCTGCACAAAGTGGCATATTAATACACACTAAAATTACATAGATCAGCTCCAGAGTGAATAGTAAAAAGCAACTTGTTTTCAGACCTTGACTCCCTCTTGGTGGCAGTAGATCTGCAGAGCACTGCTGGTGTTCTCAGGAAAGGCAGACATGTGGAAATTGAGGGCAGGAGATCTGCGTTCCCGCTCCTAAAGGAACAAACATTGGGAAGATACTTTCAGTTTCAGCTCAGCAGGGCAGTGGGGTTTACACATAGTCAAAGGCTAAAAATGACATTTATGGTAAATAATAATCATTGATGCACAAAGTGAAATGGGAGGGAAATGATTTACTTACATGACACTGAAAATATTGGTCAGAATCTGCCAAAACGAGGGAGATTTCAAACCGATAAACAAACAGGGTACATGCTAAAAAATCAAAATAAAATAGTGGAACTGTTCTGATATAGAGAGAAAAATGCAGAAGTGAAATAACTCTACAACTTGAGTCATATAAATCAACAATAAATTGATGACAACATAACATTTACTTGAATATATTTTCTTAAAGTTAAAAATTGCTAATTTCTTTTCTGTATTTTAACATTTTCAAATTAGAAATAAGTGAATAAAATGACAA
>NC_050521.1:13440435-13485940 GCF_002922805.2 Oryzias melastigma | reverse complement strand
AACATAAATATATTTATTTAATTATAAAAAATGAAATTTCTTTCTAAAACAACATTCATTTAAAAATATCCAGTTCAGTGAAGGGGTTTGCACACAGCTGCCATGCAAGACAAGAAAACACAGATGCACACACTGGGGAACAACAGGAAACTGCTTTGTGTCAAGTCAAAAACAAAAGATGCATGGCGGGTCACTGGATGTAGGTTGTACGCCTAGAGTCCAGACCGTTGTTGCCTCCTGGCAAAACTTTGATGTTGGTACAGTCTCTTACTTCAAGTTCCAGCACTCGGAATTCCAGCAGCTCGTTCTGGTCCCGAGCGTCCTGGACCTCGGCTTGCAAACTGGATTCTGTCTGCTGCAACGCACAGATCTACAAACATCCCCCAAACTGTTAGAATCAAATTCAACAAACTGTTTCAAAGATGTTTGAAATCATTTCAATTCCAATCAGAACTATATCTTAAGTTTTTTGTATCAAACACACTTTGATATGCAAAATAGTTGTGAATTACTTGGTTTTATGCATAAACTGGACACACCATTGTGTTCAATAAAAGCAAAAACATTTATTGGTGTGATTTAAGCAGGCAATGTTTTTCTCCATTGTGATTTAGACTGAGATTAAAAAAAAAAAAAAAACATTTTGTCCATTTTGTACAGAAATGGAGGTTCACATACTTTTTCTTGCAACTGTATATTTCTTTAAAGCATCAATGTTGAGCCACTCATTAAAGGTTTATTGAAAATTCAGATTATTTACCGTTTTCTCAAACCTAAATTCTATAAAAGTTGTGATGTTTTTTAATTTGAAGAATAAGAACTAAAAGAGGACATTGGAATTCAAATGAGTTCTGTTTGCATACATTTTCAGTTTTCACATTACTTATGCTGTCTATATGCTTTTCTAAATAACATATTACCCTACTAAATTTAAAATTTTTAATTTTCTATAAATTTTAAACATTCCACCTCTTGTAGAATTTGTGTTGTCTAAAGCACTTGGGCAAGCTGTTAACTTTATTAGGTAAATTAATTTAAAATTTTTAAATATAAAGCTAAGTCTTAACATTTTTAAAAGTATCAAAAAGGAAAATAGCTTAAAAGAAGAAAATGTAGTATTGTCAAATCATAAAAACTAATAGAAGTTTTAGTATTGATTTTAATGTTACAATTATTAGGAAAAGACCAAAGAATTCTTTTGAACGTAAGGAAAGGTTTTAAATAATATTATAAAGCATTTTTTGTTTTAAACCTAACTTTTCTCTTATTATAATACAGTTTTGCCTTCAAATACAAAGTTTTGGAGATCCTACATGACAAAGATTTAAAATATTTTTAAAACTTTACAGTGAAGAATAGAAACAAAACAGAACTTTTTTTTTTTTTTTTAATAAACATCAATTCTAGCTGATTAATGCAGTTTAAAGTAAGACAGCTAGTGGTCAAGCAGGTAGAAGCTGTCCAATCTACCTTCTCATGCAGTTCCTGGTTAGCCCTGATCAAGTATTGCTTCTCCTCCACCCACTTTGAGTCCTGCCATTTAAACCAAACACAACATCAGCAAAAAAAATATATGTATTTAGAAGCTGCAAAATGGAAAAAGAGGATACCTAAAGGAAACAAACATTGCTTCAAGCAAAAGACAAGAAGCCACAACTTTCGTTCTGATGACACAATTATTCTGAAAGATGCATGCAAATTTATGACAGAAAAAAATCAGGAACAGAGTGTTGTTACAAATTTAATGACCAAAGAACAGAAAATAATTTTCTCAAGATGAAAAACACAACACAGCAGCCAACCCACACAACCTGTAATAACAAGAGAAGCAACAGGCAGTCTAAAATGAAAACAGAGAAAATTATCTGAATAAAAAAGGCTGCATTACACAGAGAGTAGCATGCAACATGCTCTAGAACAAAAAAAATATTTTCATACCAAATGTAATTATTTTCCATAAATATACAAACATGCTTCTTTGTCATAAAAATCTTAAACAATAACATCCTTATTTTTTCTTATGTAAAAAAAAAAAAAGTTCAAAGCTTACGAATTGATTTTCTGCTTTATAACTTTCAAAACAAATAAAATAGAGAATATTTTCCTATTCTGCATCTCTCTGCAGTCTCATTCAAACACAAGAGAAGCATTTTCATACAATCAGAAGGTCAGAGTGATCTGATAAAACAGTCAGCAACACCAAATACAGAAAGGGAAGCAAAGCATGCAGCCACACAGCTGAGAGATACAAAAGTGACATCATAGATTCCTGCGATGGACCTGGTCAGCGTAAAGCCATTCCAGGAGCAGAGCAGCCAGACAGACATGCAAAAGGGCCAAAATGAGAAGCACCAGAGAGCTCCTTTCCCCATCCCCAGTCTTTTTTACCTGCCCTCTCTCAGCCAGGGCCTTCTCCAGATCAGTGATCTTGGACTGACAGCTGCTGAGCTCCATCTGCAGCTGCTCCCGCGTCTGTGGGAGGAAACATTTGCATGAGTGAACCGGGTGATCTTTATGGAACACTTTAAAGGCAAAGTGATTACATTTTCTGGTATTTTCAGACTTTTCTGAATTAAAGATACCAAGTTCTCATTTTATAAAGTTCACAGTTTGTTGCTGTGTGTTCATCAGCCTGGGGTTATTTCTGAGTAACAGCAGCTGTCTCTTCCTGAGAAATCATTATCAGTTAATTATCCCATCCAAGCTGTGGGTGATGCTAAGAGGCAAACCAATCAGACTGCACAGTGCATCAGCTGGAGGAGGTTCCAGAAATGCAGACCTGTTTCTGCTGGTTTCAGGCAGAAGCTGCTCTGAGGCGTTTCTCAATTCTGAATCTAAATAGCATATGGATTTTAGTGAATTGTGTAGCAACAAAAATTAAATTAAATGGATTAAGTCAAAAGCAGCTCAATAAGTCAACATTTTAACAAAAAAAAGGACTCATTTGAAATATAGACTTAAAAATCTGACTTACTTTTTAAATCATAATAAGCAGCGGTTTTGGAATAAAAAACAAATCTACAAACCCTGGCCTCCCTCTCAGCATCAAGTGAGCCCCCGCTCTGCTCCTGCAAGAGGGCGTAGGCCCGCTGAAGAGCCTGATACTCTCTGGTGAGCTGACGAAAACGAAGCTCCGACTCCTCACGGGAAACATTCTGCAATCAAAGAACAGCAGATATTAACAAACTTCACTTGTATCAGTGGATATTATGACGTTCTATAACCTTAATCTAGACTCTTACCTCCTCCAAGTCTTCCTCTGGAGTGGCAGGGGTGCGGTCTGTAAGATCGGTGTTGTAGGAGATCAGAGATGAGGTCTCAGAGTCCACAGATTCCTCATCAAATCCAAAATATGTCTCCACAACATTTCTCTGCAGAAAGAGTACAAATGAAAGGGAAAAAAGTTAAATTTAAACTTTATCTCTTTTATCTCAATCACACACAACCACATTACTGCAAGACATCATGTTTTTTCCTAAATCCCACTGTGTCCTTACCATCATGTTTATAGGTCATCTCCTGGCAACCAGAAAAATACAGACAGACTAAGGCACACAGGCAAATGAAGGAGGAAAAATAAAGCGTAAGAAGAATATATTCATTCATGATTTAAAAGCTAAAACGCCAAGCCTCAGCTGAAATCCTACAAGATTGGTGACCACAGCACCTCACTTGGGAAGTGAACTGCAGGCCAATAAGTTTCCCTTGGACTCACACAAAATGACAAAAACTGACGATAAAGGTTCAGGTTAAAGTAAAACTATGTCTCTGATAAAAACAGAAAAACAGCTGTTGAGATGAATTTGGTCATCCAAATGTAATTTAGATTCAAAAAATAGAAATATGTCCAGATGAAAGTTTGAAAGCCAAGTCAGTGTCCGTAACTGTGCTCTTGCTGTTCGGGTTTAATCATAAATAGAGGAGGAAAATTAGGAGAACATGCATCATGAAATCACAAACTCCTCCTCCTAGCAACATCAGTCAACCAAGAGTCCCAATTGGATCTACTCACACTTCATTGCAATTACTTTTTCCAAACCCAGTCATCTGATCCAAACAAATGCTCTTAAGCAAACAGTCACAAAAAATATAGTAATTCACTAAAAAAAAAACAGGCATTAAAACATAAAAAAATAAACCATGTTCCATCATGCAGTGGGACTTTGTTTTTCAGGAGTGTAGAGCATCCACAGGGCGTCAGCCATGTCCACTGAGTCCAATTAAACACAAACACTTTAATACCAATTCCTTGTGGATTCATCAGTCCCAGGCAGAGTGGTTGCTTGGTTCCACATGACTAGATTACCAGATGTTGAACGACAGAGACTTACATTTAGCAGCTTGGAGGGTTTCCTCCTGATTTTCTTGCTCATCACCAGTCGATCCCGTTCCTAAAAAATAATTGTTAAACTCTAAGAACAAATCCAACATCTTAGAGTATTTAATATGATTCTGAAGTATTTTAAACGTGTGTTTTTAAAGCGAAATTTTGCATATTACTGCTAGATTAATTTTGTTTTCTTTTAACCTGAAAATTAAGTCAATAAATAAATATATCTATTGTAATTAAGGTAAAAAAAAAGTGACAAGATTGTAATGAGTGAAAATGTTTAAATTCCTATGAATGTGAGAATAATGTAAATGTATTGCTAAAGTCAATTGAATTCATTTTTTGTACATATTTAAGAGCAGTAATTTGAAAATGTTTATTTCAAACAAACTTGATGACAGTGTCATGATAGTGGGAATGAATCATGACTCGTATATCCAATACTTCAACATCATTTTATCACAGAAAAACAACCTGACCTGTGTTAACTCATCAATGATGCCACGCTGCTCAGCAATCTGCATCTTCATGAACTCCAGCTCCTGTTCTTCGTGGGCGTGGCTAAGGTCGCTCAGGGAGCTCGGCCGCTTCAGTTGGGAGTGGGTGGACTGCTGCTGTAAGGGGGGCCGAGATGTAGCCGCATTTTCCTTCTAGACAACAGAAAAATAACAATTTACAATTTTTTTCAGAAGCCACTGGAAGTTTTATTTCTTGTATAGTTTAGGTCTTTCTGAGACTAGAAGCTGTAGCTCTTAAACTATTAAATCTAACAATACTGGACTAAAGTTTTTTTATCTCACCATCTCTGCATTCTCTCGGCTCAGGTTCTTCAGTTTTTCCTCCATGCGCTGTAATGTTTGTAAGAGGTCATCATTCTTCTTTGACAGACGTTTATTTTTCTCAAACATGGGCTTCAGCTGACTCTCTGCTTCACGCATCCGCTTTAACTGTACAGAGGAACAAAACAGCAGAGAAAAACACTGTAGGCTTAATGATTTCTGGGGGACAAACAAAATTGTGGCTACCCCAGATTACTAAAAGTGTGTGCTTATGCTTCAAATTATTAGTCTTACTTTCAGGTCTGAATCAGAACACAATTCTTATTTCACAAAGCTCACAATTTTCTGGTAAAACCCTGCAGAAATAACATAGTGGGCTGCAGAAGCAAAGGAATTCGGATGGAGAGGTAAGGTTTGCCTCTTTGCAAGGTTGGTTGTAGAAATTCTGTGGCAAAGTCAGCTTGCTCACTACAAAGGGAGGCCCCTAGAGAAAGTAACTCCCCAAATGTTTGACACTGCTGCTGGATGTAGTGAGTTTGTGTGGAAAAAGGAAAAAAAAAATGGTGAAAAGTAAAGCTAAGAAATGTGACATGGCAGATTTTCTGGGTTTGATCGCTGTATGGGAAAAGAAAGTTTTCAAACTGTTGTATTTTATTGTATGTACTGGGTAGCTTCATGCTAGCAGATTGAACTGGGTAAATGCTAGCTGTGTAGCTTTCCAGTTTATCAGTCTGTGATTCGTTTGTATCCGTACCTTCACTGGATTTGAAATATGTCCTTTCAGATTCATTTATGGCACATTTATTAAAATAACATGCTCACTGCATGCACATATGTTGCTCACCAGTTCGTTCCTCTCATCTGCTAGCAGTGCATTCCTGTCTTCCAGCTTCCTAATGACCGAGTGGAGCTCTGCGATCTTCAGCTGGAACCTCCTCGTGTCACGCTCCTCCACCTCCTGTTGAGCAGAGGGGAGGGGAGAGGAGGAAGAGGAAGACACAAACTGAGAAAGGGCGAACATGCAGGCAGGTGGTGGAGATGAACAAAAAAAGGGGAGGAGGAGGGTAATTCAATGAAAGATGAGTTTCATTAAAATGTGAATGAGAAGGGCACAAAGTGGCTAAGGAAGTTTAAACTCTAATACATCAGGTATAAACAGAAACATCTTTTAATATTCCTTAAAGAGGGTTGTAGGTTTAATTCTATGAAGAACTGTGAAAGAAAGAAAACTAAAAGTACAGTAACTATTCATTGTTTACAATCACCTTATTGTCAGTTTTTCCTTAAAACTCCAGATGTCAAGGCTGGTATGTCTGCATGTTTCCCACTCTGCTCCCAACTGATTACCTTGATCAGGTGTGTCCAGCTAATTAGAGCAAGGTATGTTGGGAAACAAGCAGGAATGTGGCACTCTGTCCCCACCTCTGGTCTATGTGTGCTTGCATCGTTAATAAAAATCAAATCTTAAGTCTTACAGGACGGGACCTGAGCCAAGTGTACAGTTCATCAGTTGTATTAAGGCTACCGGATCATTGCAACATTGACCGAGTTGTCCTGAAATATAAAAACCACCACTGAGGGGCAGCAAAAGGCATACATCACATTAAAGCAGTTTTGGTCAACTGTAGGGTGAAGTAAACATCAAATAATACAAATGAAACTTTATAAGGAGTAATAAGTCTGAAGTAGAAGACACTAACTTTTAAAAAGTAATTGCTTGTAATAAAGCTCGTTAAGGAATCTTATTATAAAATGTTAACAATCTATGAAAGTCTTTTATGTCCTTTAAAAATTGTGCTTAAGAATTCCTTTAAATGCATAAGGTAAAGTGGTTAAAGTAAGGTAGCATAAGCTTCTGAAAGTAGTTGATATTTCAACAGTTTTACACTGCAAAAATGCTAAAAAGAATTGTGAGGTTTTTAATTTAATGGTTGATGGTAAATGGCATACCTGGTTGTTAAGGAGTTCTGGGTTTTCTCCCAGCCCGAGCACCACTTCTCTCTTGGGGCTGCCATGGTTGTGTCTCTCAGCCTCTCGTACCTGACCCAGCTGCTCATCTAAGGCTTCCTTTTGGAGCTGAAGCTTTTGGGCATAGCCAGCCTGCAGCCCCAGCTCCCTCTCCAGAGTACACACCACCCGGTCTTTCGCCTTCAACTCATCCATCTACCAAAACCACACACAAAAACAATGCGTTCCAAGTAAAAGGAAACATTTCCATCTAAAAAGGCATCAATACTCACAGAAATGTTCATGATTGTTGATGATATAGAATCAAATTGCTTTTAAGAACAATGGATCAAGAAATATGGAGGTTTTAAAAGAACTTAATCTAGTGTTCATATGTGAACATATTTTTATAGAAAAGCCTAATACTCTTTAAAAAAAAAAAAAGATTAAATTTACGACCCCTCATACTTGCAATTAAATCACTCAACAATCATTCTGACATTGCTTCCACTTCTACTTCCCTATTTTGTTCTTAAACCTTGGTATTTCCTGAACAGAACACTCTTCATTTATCAACGCTTCATTCTTTGAGTTTCCTTGCTCAGACATTCCTTGACTTCAAAACCGAAACACTGAGTAATAAACAGGAAGACAGCATGGGCTTCTATTTATAATTGTTACACCTTATAGCTCTATTGAATGTAACAGTTAATAAGTAATTACAGCACAGGTGTGCAGGCTTTTACTGTTGCAGACGAGAACCACAGCAGGAAGATAAATTCTGATGCAGTTAAATATTAAAATGTATCCAACCTCACTGAGATAAGACATGAGCTGGAGGAATAGCTCAACAACTGTGTAAAAAAAAAGAACTATGAATCATTTACAGTAAATGTTCTGGCTAAATGTGGGTTATAAACTTTGACAAGTTGATCAACCAGCATAATCATAAAGTTTGGTTGTAAAACTCTAGAATGTCTACATCGTGTGTGCAACAATACGTGTCAGCAGTGCTGTTTGGCTTTCAACACTCAAACACATTCACAATAAAAACATGCAATAAAGGCAGACATTTCTGATAGTAAGTAATTAACCTAATAAACTTTACTGTACTTAGTTTTTCAAATAATCCATTCAAATTCAAACATTTATTTGGCTAATGTATTTTTTGAACACATGTCTTAACTGACGGCAAAACACTATGAGGATACAGTGTTTGGTGCTTTTGTAATTTTGTAAAGTTTCTGGCTCCATTTTTACCTACATACAAAAACTTGTAAAAACGTGTTTTTTTCCTCAGGAATGACTAAAACTCGATTAATCCAAAAATGGCTCAACCTGTTTTGAAATGTGCTTAAACGTATGTTAATTCTTAGAATCATCGTTTTAAAAATAATTATCTCAGTTTAAAGTCAATAAAATAAACATACATGAATATATAGTGTATGTTTGTTGATGTAGTCCTCATTTCACATGGTCTTACCAATCGACGGATGTCTTTCTCACAGTCGCGTTTGATGCGATTCACGTCATCCTGGTGCTGCTGGTAGGCTGTCCGCAGGTCTGCTGCTTTGGCTTTGTCAGCTTGAAGAGCATTAGCTAGCGCCTCCTCAGCCTGCTTCCTGCCCAGTTTCTGCTCTTGTATCTATGTAACAAAAAATACAAATAACAATGAACTCATAAAAAATGTGAAATTATTCAATTCTTAGAATTTATCATCCTAAAGAAATGCTAGAATGCCAGGAGCTCTGCTTAAATGGGAGTTTACATAAAAACAATAGCTTGGCAACGGGCCTTTCCACCCTGCTTCCTGTTTTTCCTGCAGAATATTTACAAAGGTATTTAAGGTCAAACCTGAATCAGACTCCACACATTGTGGTTGGAACAAAACTCAACTAAAGTTTCCTAAAACATACCTATTTCTGGTCCATCTGTTCCAAATAAAAAAGTTTACACAATGCAAATTAAAAAAAAATGCACTTTGTATTGAATGTTTGATATTTATTTTAAATATTATGAGAGCCCACACATGAATAAACTAACCTCTTGTTGTAACTTTAATCTTTCCCCATCAAAAGCTCTCCTGGCCTCCTCTCGAGCCTCCAGAAGAAGAGCATTTTTGAGCTTGTCCGCTGCTCCGTCTCTCAGTGCATTTACCAGACCCTGGAGCCTCTGCACCTCTGCGTCCCGGATCTTGATGGCCCTGGCCAGCTCAGATTCGTGCTGCCTGGCCAGGGCCTCCCGGGTGGCAGCTATCTCACGCAGCTTTTCTTCGTGGAGTTTGGCGCGCAGGTCAGTTAGCGCTACAGCGTGTTTGTGTTGCTCGAGCTCCCGAGCTTGCCTCTGTTCCTGCAGACGCTCACGGAGCTTACAAACCTGTAAAAACAACAAGACAGTGGCAGACAGGAATACGTTTCGTGAAACCATTTCTGAAATGTATGAATTCCTAAAAACCCTGTTGTTCAAGTAATTCTAAATTTTAACATGGATAATTATGAGGTAGAATGTAAGAGCACATCAGTTTTTTGTTTCATCACAGAGTTAAAAATAGAAGGAGGGAGAGCACTGGCCACGTGATGGTGTGATTCTATGGAGAGTCGCTGCCATTATCAGTCTCTGACATCTCTAATGCCTTCATAGCATCATACTCTATGGTTGTATTGATCAATTCAGCACTTCCTCAAATGCAGCATGTGAGAGTCTTGCCTCTGGTCAAACATCTTTGAAATCTCTTCAAAGAAAACCCTAAATATAAGTTAGTTTATCGAGAAAAAAAAACCTTCAACAATAATTGACTCAATAACACATGCACTGTTCCAACTTTCCTTCTGGTTTTGTCTTTAAAAGAAATACAGAATGAATCTGTCTCAATCTCTAAATGAATGGAACTAAATGCTGTTGCAAATATATTTTTTTTTACATTTTTACTTTGTGTTTCTCTTTTTTTCTTAGCAAACATGCATAGTTTTCTACAAACTGCAGAGAAAAAACTAACCTTCATTATAATTAAAAACAACTTCTGTATACGTATTTAAAAAGCTGATTTTGTCTGTAATGGAAAGATTATAAAGGTGTATCCTCAGTACTTTCTCTTCCTTCATGGCAGAAACATGCAATGACTCTGTAAGGCTGCAGAGGGTTTGTGCAACAACATTACACTCACTGTAACTCTAGCTCATCAATTTAAATATTAAAGAATAGCTGCTTTAGCTGTGTAAAAGCAGACTACTTAGTTTAAGATAGTCTGTTCATAGGTTTTGTAGGTGGCAGTTGTTATAAAGAAACCTAAAAATAGCTGTGATGCGTTTTACAACAGGTAGTGTTGGGGGATAAGTTAAAGAAAATTGTAAATGTATAAACTCGCTCCTTTTTGAAAGCGTAAACTGAAGAAATTGAAGAAAGATGGTTACTTTTGATCCTTTTGTATCGAGAAGATTTTTGTAAAACTCAGATACAGTGAGGAATAGTTTCTGCCTTGACATTCTGCCGTGAAGCCCCGATCAGACAAAAGCTGCAGCAGCGTCTGTCCTCTGCAGCTTCTATTGATTCACAGATCAATAGATAGTTCTCTTAACCCCATGGCTGAGTTTTTGTTCTGCCCCTCTAAATTATGACAGACTATTTGATGTTGGCACTTCAGACAACCTGTAGAAGTATCACAAGAAGAACTGAAGGAGAACACATCATCTTCTGCAGTGTTTTTAACAAATAAAACTGTGATAGTTTTAACCTAAAGATTAAAGAAATCTTCCCCCTGTCCTTCTACAGATTCTTCCATAGGTTGCTGTGTTTTGCTTTCCTTCTTCTCATCCCACCTTGCCACGTTCCTGCTGCATCTCAATCTGGATGTCCATGAGTTTGCTCCGAAGCTCCTCATTGGTGGCCTGGGCTGTGTCAGCCATCACCTCAGATTTCTCCAGCTTCCTTCCCTTCTTAGGGGGCTGGGCCGAAGGGGGTGTGGTGGAGGACATAGCACTCTTGCGGTCCTGTGAGGACAGACATGGACTGCAGGGTGTGGTGAAACGGGGAAGAGAGTCAGTCAGTGCTCCTCCTCCCGGCGAGGCTCTTCATCACCGTGTCTACATCATTGCTAGCAGATGCTGGGGCTTTCTGTTGGGGAAAGAGGGAGCCAAGCAAAGGAAAAAAATGGAAAAAAAAGGTGAGTCAGTGTTAGAAACTAGGTTACACAGAACACTGCACAACATTCTGTGCTGACGCCATATGGTACACCACATCCTGGGGAAAAAAGGCTATTTTGAGATTCTAATTTACACTTTCTTCTTAGAATTTTCTCTTTGTTTACACATTTGTTATGGTCAGTCTATTCCACTTGGGAGTTCTTCACAGATAAGCTCCTTAGTGCTAGCGAATGTCTCTTATTGATAGAATCTCATTGGACTCTTCATTCTAGCATAAAAACCTGTAATAAATTTCTATGTGGACTTTTATTACACCAAAAGACTCCATTCTGACTCAAACTTAAGATGCACATTGGCTCTTTTGTGACTTTACTGGAAACTTCCAGAACAGCGACAGTCTGCTCTGATGGAAGTCATTGGACTTGAAAGTTACAAATCTATTTCTTCTTGTTCATGCACATGTCTTTATGGAGTCTTTGTTGTTGCTTAGGGGCAGCAATCTTTAGTAGTTGGTAACACTGTAATTTGATTATAAATGTAATTTTCTTTAGTAAATGAATGCAATTCCCCAGAAACAGGAGATAGTAGAGCTGCTTCCATCTGTAACAGCCCAAAGTCCAGAAACAAGAATTTTCAATGGACAGATGAACTGCCATATCTGATGTAAAACACATCATCTCTAGGATGCTTAATCCTTTAATTTTTAAAATATCTAGAAAAAAAACAAAGATCAAGTAGTAGAGAGCAGATTGCTTAAAAATATATAAATTATATTAAAAAAACTAATACAGAGAAAACTGGTGGCAAAAAAGTTCAAACGTAGTTTGTTCGCTTGATTGTTGGTGTAGCAGAACGAGGACATATAAAATGTTAATATGCAAATAAATTATGATTTGAGTGTTTGAAGAACTTTGTTACCTAAAATGTTATCCAGCTTGTGTATATAAATCAAATAAAGAAAACTCCAGTCCTCGAGGCCCGCGGTGTCCACATGATTTCCAGATATCCAAGCCCTACTCGTGACTGATTACCTGGTGCAGGTGTGTCCAATTAAAACGTGCCAGAGCAGGGTATGTTGAAAACATGCAGTAATATGGGCCTTTAGGCCTGATGTGCCCACTCCCGATATATTTATAATAAAGAGAGACATTTTCAAATCAAGGTTTTTTGTTTAAACTCATTCCAGAGAATACCCGCATCATGATAAAAATCACAAAAGCGGTATCTTAATGCACTTTTTATATTCTTTTTCTGAAAATAACATCTAGTCAGGAAACTTAATACACTCTTTGGTATTCATTACTTATTTATAACTGCTAATGTGTGAGCCAAATTAACCTAAGTTAATTGAGAAGGATTTGATTCTGTGATTTGTAAACCTCTTTACCAGCTCAAAGCAGGCGTTGATGCTGCTACAATAACACATTTTCACATTTCGTGCTCCTCTAATCTCTTGTGGGAACAAATTGTGACCCACTGACCTCCCAGTCTTTCTGCAGACTATTGAATAAATAATGCGCCAACGAGAGAGCTGAAGCATTCAGATCACAGATGCTGCCATCTTTATCTACACACATCGCCAAGCGTTTCTACTCCATGCACAAATGTGATAGAGACTGTTGCCAAGGCAACCCCTTGCTCTCCAAAACTTTCATCTTTTATAAAGGACGATGGAAAGCAAGAATCTTTGGCTCGACGGGATGTGAGTTACAGTACATATGAAATATATCAACTGTACAATACTGAAGTGTGCAATATTTAGCTTGTGACTATGAGTTTATTTTTAGGCTGAGGTTGGCTCACAATGAAGCACACTGTTACCGTTGTGTGAGAAAGGTTCTCCCCGTGGGAATACGAAGAGATAGGAGAAAATACAACAAGAAAAGGGTGGAGCAGGATTAAATCAAATAAAAAAAAAGATGTACTCAAAAGGAGTGAACCAGACAAAAAGAAGACCTCTACCAGCTCAACAACATCCTGCTCTCTCCTCCAACACTCCCCTTATCACTCCCTTCTTCTTCCTGGCATGATAACATCACTTGTGTCATTCCCATTCATGGAACCAGAAAGACTTAGGCACAGAAAAAAAAAATCATTGACAGAAAGAACTGATGCTTATTTAAATCAACAACTGGGCAGCTGAAGCATTTTCACACAAGCACCAAAACATGCAAATGTTCTTTATGATTGGGGAAAAAACAGTTTTAGGAACAGTGAGTCAGATGTGACTGAGCGAGTAGGGGAATTCGACCCTGGATTTGAAAGTGTTGTGTAAACTTTCAATCTTGCCACCGTTGTCGACGTGTTTATGCTCGTCTGTTATCGTTGAGTATCAGTTGTACCCAGGTGAAAACAGCTTTGGGGCATAACAGATGGTTTCATTGATTTTTTTTTTCTTACCACAGAGTAGGAAGCTATGGATATTTTTCCCCTCAAACATCTGGATGTCACACTACTCAGCAGAAGCTTGATGCATGTGAACCATTAGCGCCACTGCTTTTATACTGAGTTTTTCTGATTAAACCAATTCAACTAAATTTTACACAAACAAACTGTATATCTCTTGCATAAAATAACTATTTTTATGTTATATTGTAAGTCATATGCAGCTTGTTTTTTTATTCGACTTAACAGTTTTGACAAATTCTCATAGGGCTTTCAAGATGGCAACCAGGCACTATATCTCAAAGTTTACAGTCTACTGAAAACCAGGAATGTTATTTGGAAACTGGAGGTTTTATAGAGGCAGCGTAAAACTAACAAGCCCCTTTAATGTTCTCAGAAGGAGGCAGAAGCCAGCCAACCTTGAAATTTGTCATCAAGCTCAAATACTGAGAGTTACTTTAGCTTACATCCTGCCAGAGAGCCTAAAAGTATGCAAAAACTGGTCCTACACACAAAACTGTTTTATTTAGTTATTACTGCTTTACGTGTCCTTCCACCATTTAACATCTAATTTAATCAAATGGAACGTGAATATCAAACAATTCAATCTAATTGAAATCCCAAAAATGAAGAGACAGTAAAACTCTATAGACTGGAGAAGCATAAATTGCTTTCCAGCTTCACCAGCTTGTGGTTACTCAAACAGAATGTGGAATCACCTGGATCAGGTAATTAATCAACCTTTTAAGGGTAAGGATAGTTGGAAAGCAAGCAGTTGGAAACTTTTGAGGAGAAATCAGTAACATTGACATCAGTGCCCACCAGGGGAAAAGTGTATGACACAATAGAAGTCTATTGCTCATAGATGACCAACTTGACCAGATAATGTTACCTTCAACCAAATCAAACTAAATAAATTCTGACAGACAAACGAGTAGGATCAAAACCATCTCATTAAATCCATCTTTTTCCATAGTTAAATGCAAGTGCTGCCATTTAGAGTGAAAATAATTTTACATTAATGACAAAAATGTTTCTTACAAACATTTTTGTTCACCTAATTTGATATTTTTCAACTTTTTTGAGTAACCTTCTTCTTTAACTGCTGAAGATTGTTCCTTATATTTAGATAGAGTCTAAAGAAAAATAAAAAAAAGTTCCCAGTTGACAGTCAACTCTTTGCCAGCTGAAGACGTACAGGTTCTTTCTATTTATTTTGGCTAAATAGATAACAGTACTATATTAAATAGATACAGAAAAATGTGTAAACTGAATAATTTACAATTAAAGCAAGCAATCAGACTTTTTTTTATTAAAAGTTAATAAAGAATTACATAATAGTAAGAGAAAAACAAAATTCTATTTATAAAATCTAAAGAAACTGTTTAATAACTTTTGGTTGACAGTGACTCAATGGATAAAATACAAATGGTTAATTGTTTGGATTTATCACTTCTTGTCTCGATTAAAAAATGCTTATATTTCAAAGTTTCTCACAAAAGTCAAACTTTTGAGGCTTAAACCAAATAACTTCACAACACCTTTTAGTCCCTCACACCCACAGATGATCCTGGCTTGCCCTGCCTCTGACCGTCCCACTGCGCCCCTTCAAATATTTAGTTCATGGATTTGTAAATGTTTAAATCAAAGAGCAAGGCTCAAGAAGAACTGTTTGCAAGTAAAAGTCCATATCTTTTTAACAAAAGTTAGCAAGTGATATTTAAAGTTTGATGAGACCTTCGAACTGAACTGAAACTCAATTTTTAACATTGTTATGTAAGACATGAAGACCCGAGGGACATAACACTCTGCTAGCAAAGTCATGAAGTGAATTTGATAGAACCTTCTGCTTTAAAAGTCTTCACTCACCATGATAAAAACATTGCTGGTACATCAAAATATAATTCAGTGTTGCACACAAATGTAAAAATAGATGAAAAATTAAGAACTTAAAGGTCAGTCTCATCATTTTAGAAATTCTGCACGTTTTTTGCAATGTTTTGACCCACACACACGTATCCCTTCAAACTGCAGCTACAGCGGTTTTTGCAGAGACTATCCAAACTGGTTCGGTCACACTTGTCATAACGTTGCACAGTTCCTACAAACACTTAGCACTTTAGAGATTTATAGGACACTGCAAAGATGAAGAATTGAGAGGCTGAGGATGAGAGACAAGAGCAACACCGGTGGAGAACAAGACCTAAAATCACCTCAGGAAAGTAGTAAATGACCCCATTGACTAGTCAACCTTAACAGACCAACAACTACCTCTTTATTGATTTGGGTCCCATTCATTTGCATGATATGGTTTGTTCTATTGCCTATGTTTCGTCCCTCCTTTAGCGTGTTTATGGTAATTATTTCCATGAATTTGCTTTGGACATTAGTGTGTTCAGTCTGAGCGAGGACAGATATAGTATGTGTGCCTGTATGCTCTTGCATGTATACACTTTAAGTTTGTTTTTTCAGTAATCCTTTGTCACCAAAAAAGCAGAGAGTTTTATATGCACTCAAGGGAAATAGTTTGAGGATATTTTCTGGGTTCAACCATTCATCCAAAATGTTATCGAGAGCAAAGATGTAAAAATAAATCACATTTTAGTCACCAAAAAAATAAGCAAGAGCAAGAAAAGTAAGACTTTGTTTAATAGATTATTTCTTTGTTGTAAAAATATGTACCTGCTATAAATATTTAACTGTTATAAACACCTGCTTATTTCCATTTTTCAGTGTTATCACATTGGTACAAAATGTGCATTTGTACGATAATCGGCTGAGCTAAGTGTCTGAGTTATGCTTATGGAAATGTTTCCAAATCCTCACTGCAGATATCAGAAAGTTTATGTTCCTGTTGCTATTGTACTTTTTTTTTAACTCCATCTTCTAATCCACTAAACAACAGTTAGTGAAAATGGGCATTGGTTGATAATTCTGCAATTTTTAGCACAGCTCACACTCTCGGCTTTGCCTCTCTTTTACAAGAACTTGTTTCTTATAACTGCAACAAAATTTGGAATGAAAAGAGAAAAAAGCATTTCCAGCAGTATACAGGAGTTATTGTATGGGTGCAACAATTAATCAGCTGAGTGGCTTTGTGGTAGAGTGTCCACCCTGGAAGGTCGTGAGTCCAAATCTATAGTCTAATCAAACCAAGGACTCTAAAAATGGGAGCCAATGCCTCCTTGTTTGACATTAAGCGTTAATAGGTTGGATTGGGGGTTAAACCACCATGTGGTTCACAAGTGGGGCTGTGTCTGCAGCTCCCCACTCCCCCAGAGGATGGGTCAAATGTGGGGAACAAATTTCACACACCTAAGTGCGTTAAAAACTAATGAGACTTTAACTTAATTAAAGAATTGGCTTATACTAATACGATCAAACCAGAGTGATCTGTCAGAGGCAAGTTGTTTATCGAATCAACCTAAAAAATGTGTTTCAAAATTAAATACATTGATTATATCAATATTGGAAAATACCATTTGGATTGAGGTATGGCAGGTTTATTTATTATAACATAAAAAACGACCAAGTGCCATCCCAGCAGACAACAGATGTGTGATGACAGCAAAAAATAATCAAGACATCATTATAGTCAAATGTGTGAAAACACTTTTGACTATAATGACGTGACCATATAGTGTACTTTAATGTTCCGTTTGTACTATACTGATGTGGAAGAACAACAGTGGGCTAGACTTTATGACACTAGAATGTGAATGGATTTGCTATGAATTCTTGTTTTCTAGTTTATTTGTACAATTTACACTTGATTATCTTCCAATACATACAAGGAATCTGTTAAACACCTTCACTGTTCAGTAACAGGTATTTATCTCTGAGTCACACTGGTTGAATTTTTGGCTAAAGATGTGCTGGAATTGATTAATCTCAGGTGAGTGAATGTGATCCTTCAAAATGAACCAATATCAACTGTGAATCGTACCATCACCAAAGAGATAATCCACCACCAAAGACACATCTCCTTACATTTTCTTCAATGTTTATGAGCAGTCAGGAAGTTTGGAGCCAGCTCTGCAACCTTCAATAATGATAAAATAACTGTAACTCCATTATTTTAATGACACCTGGCTGTCTGAGGCCAAAACATAACATTCATTATGGCTTTTGGTCAAACACATGCTGACTGTCCACTGAGGCCTTCAGAGTTGCCAGATCCAACAACATCATTGACAGTGTCCCTGTCAGCCAGACAACATGAGCACACGGTCATAATGTTCTGCCTCACTGCAGTTTAAGGAGCGCTTTAATCCGCTGTCAAATATTAGATCACAGGGCGCTGCTGATAGCTTGTTTGTCCGGCTTACTAACCACACCCCGCAGCGATCTGCGAGGAGCTGCTGCAGCATCCTCCAGAAACACGGAGCCACGGGGCTGACGTCCTCGCGCTCTGTCTCAAGACAGACACTTCAGATGTAAGCTAGTAGGAGCGCGTGCGTTTCCGCGTGGCACATTTTCACCTGCACCGTTAGGACAAGGGCAATAACCCCCGAAAACAATGTTATCGTAACACTTAACGGTTCCTCTTTAGCTAAATGACAGTCCTCAGGATATGTCAGAAAGGTTAATGCGGCCACTTATTCGCCGCATGCTAGATGAACCTCGGTGGGTGTCAGTCTTTGCGGCTACACGGACATTAAGGCGTGTGTATTAAAGCAGAGAGAGGCGGGAAAACTTACGCCACAAATGAGACAACAGTTACGTTAAACGCACATAAACCCAAAAAACTAACCTGAAATGGAGGCACGCGCCTGTGTGGTCACAGTGGAAACGTCGCTGCTTCACATCCAGGAAGGGAGGCTGGACTTCAGCTGCATTCACTCTCTCCTCTCGAGGCTTCACGCCACGCTGACGGCGACGAGCACGCTCACAACTTCTGCTCTCCTTCCAGCAGTAAACATCTGGGACCGTTTTTCTCTGTTAGTGACATTAGTCTTTAAGCTAACTACCCTCCTCCCCTCGCGCGCCTTCCTCCACGCCCCCAACACACACTCATGCATGCAGACATGCACGCGCCAGTGTCCACGCTACGTCCTCTGGTGCTGCTGCACAGGTTTTTGGCAGCGGCTAAATAAATATATAAATGTCCAGGCTTATGACAGAATCGACGTAAACGTGGAGGGGAAAAAGCCGGGAGGGCGTTGCCGTAAACGTGATAGAAGTGCGACACCTGACTGCGTGTTCAAGGATGACTCTGCTACGGCGAGCCGGGGGATTAATGGAGGAATGTGCAGCAATAATAGCCAAATAGTGCATTGGAGAACCTAATGCATCTGCTTAATTATTGCAACATAAAGAAAGTAATTAAAACTAGAAAAAAAAATACCTGTAAGTTCAGTAGAAAGGCTATACTTATTTAATTATTTAACCAGTAAACACAAAAAATGTTCATGTTCTTGGACCAAATGCGCCTGTGTTCAAATTTCCTGACTTTCAGGAATTTAAATTCCCACTCCAATAACCTTTGAGCTATTTTAAAAGATTTACTAGAGGTCGTTTTAATCATGTTAGTTTTAGTTAAAATAAAAGAAACCTGTGCGGTTTAGGACAGAAGTTTATCAGAAACTTACCACTGAGTTGTGTGAGGGAGTAAGCCTCCTCTCATTTCCCATCATCCCTTTGTTTAGACTCCCCTCCTACCTTACTGCCCCTAACAACACCAACCTAATATTACCATTGCAACAAAAACAGTGAGCAATATTGGAGCTATCCAGCTGTACAGTTTTGAGCCAGATACCAGCTCGAATGAAAAAAATATGTCTGCAAGTGGATGTATCAGAACTTAATGGTCCCTTTGATTGTGGCATTTGCATCACTGTTTTTCATTTGCACCTGATTCACAACAATTTGAATAAAAAAACACTTAGAAATGCAAACACCTTAAATTCTGTATTTGTTCTCCATCATGACAAAATGCTACAATAACATGTTAAAAACAAACATTTCATTGGAGTGGGTCTTTAACTTGTACACACAAAACATATAAGCAACTACTAGAACCTATTATTATCCATTCAGCAGTAAACTAGAGCCATAATTCTGTTTCAATAATGAAACTAAAACCAGCTTTGTGTCATGAACATTGATTTAATGCTAAAATGACTTACCCTAAAGGGTGTGTGCACTAGATGCCAAAACCCCCTCAAGCAAGGGCAGTACTCATTTAATTAAATCAGGACAACTTTTGAACCACTTCTCCAAATCCAAACCTTTTTCAGAGAATGCACAAATTATAGAAAGTAACTCAGTTTTAGGGCGGCAATAAGCTTTGCCACCCATTAAAAGTAATTTTGAAATCTTTAGCAATAAATCTACGTACTTAGAAAACGCAAGGGATCACAGAACATATATGCCTCAGTGTTTCTCTACACACTAAGCTTGGTCCCATTTGGCTATCAATTCTCAAATATATTTGTGTAATTTCTGAGGGATTTCATCATCAGTTTTGAAGATATGGGCAAAGGAGCAGCAAAAACTGTATGACTAACTTTGTACAACTTATAAAAACTCTTCAACAAGTCAAATCATGTCAACAACAACCAAAAAAGTTCATTACTTCCTGCAAAATGATGCAGACCTGCTCAGATGATGACTGTCTATCATCACAATATCGCACGAATTCAGGGCTCTTTTTTTCTGAATGAATTTCAATATATACTGTATATATATATTTGCTGTTTTATAGGTGTGTATATGCCTAAACAAAGCCTATTTTACTTTGACATTCTCAAACATCTCTTATAAACAATTGAAAAGGATTTTCACAAATATTTGTAATATCCATCCAGGAAGATTGTTAAAAAATATATGCTACAAATATTGTAATAAATAAATCATTGTTTACTTTTGTAATATTGCACAAAGAGAACAAAAAATATTTTGATCGTGAGGCATAGACTTGAATATTCCTTCTCTAAGTTGCATATGACTAAATGATCAATTGTGGTCTACCAACAAAGCTTATGCTTAAAGGACCCTTTCTTTCTTACCCCACATACATATTCTAAAAAAATGTTGAAAGCCAAATTTTTTTTAAACATATTTCCAAAATTTTAGCTGAGTTTGTCAATTTTTGTTTAAAAGATAAAAGAAAGAATGTACTTATTAAAAAAAAAAACATAAAAATAGGACTTATGGTGCCATGTGACTGCTACCAATAAAAAAAGTTATTTCTGTGATGGCTCAGGTCAACTGAGAAACAAACCCAGAGGCATTCCCACTGTTTTTCCTGTGTTACAGTATTTCATCAAAGAGCATGTCCCTTTATTCTGTCCTTTTGAACTCAATTCATACACACAGTTTTAAATTTATCTTTATTTTAGTTTCTTTTATTCAAATGAATCAAATCATTAGAGGAGGTGAACCAGGCTTTATGGAAGTGGTGAGTGTGACCCAGTTTCCAGGAGGATGCATTACTTACGCACAGCTGCCTGTGTCTGCCTTTTAACACTGCGCCTGCCGGTTTGCCGGTTTGCCATTCATAAGCAGCCACAAAGACCTCCTCACTGCACTTTGGAGGCACAACACATGCAGGTCATTGCTCCCAGAGGCTGGAGGCAAAGCTCAGAATTGGAGATGTTTTCAGTAGTGCTCATTACTTCCTTCATTTTGCTCAAATGTGCTTAGTCTGGGGAGGAACACTTTTGTATGAACATACATTTACGATGGATTCAAAGCAAGGAAGGAAATTTTATGTTAGGTTTAGCTTTTTTGTTGTTCCTGTTGGATCGACCTGTAAATTCATCAATAAAGCAATGATATTCCAGCAAGAGGAGAGCAATGAGGATAGAAGTGAATGTGTGTACTGTTTAGTATGGTGTGTGATGACTCAGCAGGCAAACGTGTGTCACACTAAGATTTAATTGTTTTGCCTAAGGTGTTTATCTTTCCGTTTTTCTGATGAAAGGAATTTTATCAGCCTTTCCTGCACCATGTTCCCTGTGCAAGGGAGCAGTTCTCACTGACCAAACAAGAAAAAAATATTCCCATTTGACAAGTAGAAGTATTTCTGTGAATATTACCGGTCATGATAGAAGTGTTGCTGTTGTGCTAATTGTACTGTAAATAAGAAAACGGAAGTCAAGAGCGGTATATTTTGGATTTTAATTGGCACATTTGGGGTATGAGGCAAATCCATGTGTTAATTATAAGCTTTTAAATGTATTATATAATAAACTTAGCATAATTATATTACATTTTCAACACAACTATAAGCTCTGACCACATAGGCTTCCCATATTCATGAGTGCTAAGTATCAGATTATAGCTTTTAGAGATGGAATTGGGAATTCGGAAGGGATAAGTGGGTCAATAATAGGTGAATCAAGATGCTGTGAGAATGCATTTACTTTTTCTTTTACATAAAATCTGAACTGAAGATTTGAAATAAAGGAATGATGTAATAAGCTCTTCACTCACAATCATAAAGAGAGATTTCTGATGCAACCTCTGTGCAGACTCCACAAGTCAATACAGACAACAAAAGAGAAGTGGAATCCAGGGTAATATTATGAAAGGAGACGACAAAGACAACGTTTTTCAGAATAAACTTTTGTCAAAATTTAGGCAAAATGTATAGCAAACTGTTATGCCTTTGGATTATTTTTTTATATGTAGACTTATGTAGTTTTTAATTAGTTATTTATTATATGAAATGTATTTAGTTACAAAATAAAAAAATAATTAACAACTACCAACTTAGAAAAATATAATATGCTAAATGGCTGTAATAAAATCCGAACATATTGTTTTCTGGTAATATTATAATTAAATCTGACTGAAAAAATGGCAGAAAAAATCTAAACAAACCAACATACAAACAAATCCAAATACAGGATATTAAACCAAAGTGAACCGTTTTGAGTTAATTGTACATACAGTTTATTATCATTTGCTGACAAGCTAAGCTCTGTAGGGGCTGTAAGCTAGCAGGAAAGAGTGTAAACAAGAGGATTGTGGAAAATGAGCAGAGGCTTACTGGCCACCAACAACGCAAAAGTGAATGTCTGATGAACTCCTGCCGCCCTGCAGAAATTATGTCCAACAAAAAACAAAAAAAAAAACACAGTTGTTTGCTAAAAACTGCATCATTGTGATTTGGAAAAAATTAAAACCACTTGGAATAATTTTAAAATAAATGAGAAAATGAGTGGAGTAGAACTTTAAATAGACATTAACTAAGTTCTTATGACCATTAGGGCCATCGTTTTTAAGAGATGATACCACAAATCTGAACAGGCAGGCCGAAGTAATAGGCCTGAATTTTTCTGCTATTGTCATGACGTAACTGAATGAAAAAGGCAAGTCTTGCATATGTTCAACTAAAATGGCTGATGTGATTAGAGAACCTCTACGGAGACTTGCAAAGGTTTAGACTATCTCATTGGTACAATTGTGGGCCATTAACTGCTTTGCCTAAATTAGGTAGATGGACCTCTGAGTGTAAGCACATAAGCCTTCTCAAAAGACAGATTGTTTAATACCTTTTGAAGCTGTGCATAGGAGACCGAAACCAGTAAAGGGGTGTCGCTTATCTTCCAAACTGGATTTTGCTTAATCTACTAATCATGTGGAATTTACATAACTGCTTTACTGCAGCTGCATTTAGGCAATTAGCCCTCTTTTCTAAATGGGTTTCTTTCACAGAGTGACTTTTGCTTGAACTTGATTCTTGGTCTTTTCCCTTGAGGCTTTTTTTCCCTCCACCGTCATTTAGTTTGTCTGTTCCCCTTCCTGTTAGCCCAAAGTCACATTCTGAACTAAGACTACCAACAAACATTTTGTCTAATCTCACAACATTGTGATATTCTCCTCAGTAATCCACAATCTTAAAGTAAATAATTTAAAGTAGGAACTCACTTTTTATTATATACTCCAATATTATTTATAATTTTTAGGATATATACTCTGATTGGGTGACAACGTACTTCCTACATTCATTTGAAAAGATGACAAATGGGATATGTTAAACCCACATTCTGTCTTTTATTTTTGATCCTTTTAATCGTGGGCTCTGTTTATATTGCTACTCGCTAAAAACCTGAGCACCCCCTGTTTATCCAAATGACATGAATTGATGTTGTTTTGCCATCTGCTGTTGCTTTCTTTCCCAAAATGTGTTCTGCTTTACTGTACTCTGGAAGAGGTTTACCAAAAGTTTTAAAAACTAAAAGGTACTGATTGTAATTAACCCTTAGCACAAAAGTAGTTCACATTTAATTTAGTTTATTAAGTATACTTGAGTATAAGTATAGCAAATCAACTATAGACCATGTGTCTATAAGTATACTTTCTGAGTACTTTTTAAATTGAATTAAAACATTTTAAGTTTACCATTAAGGTAGTAGCCTATATAAAAAGTGAATTTCAATCGTACTGCCTCGCTTTTTCTTCCATAGTTTAGCTTCCATAGTTGCTCAAACCTTTTTTGAATTACAATCATATATACCTTAAAAATTATGCTATTGTCTAGTAGCTTTCCCTGGTGCTTGAATGCAAATAAAATCACTGCAACTTTTTGTTGTTGTTGTTGTTTTTTTGTTTGTTTGTTTTTTTTTGTCAAATCCAATTTTATCAAATTGTTTAACTAATCAGTACTTCATTGTAAGTAAGTTTTTAATATTATTTAAATAAAATAAAACACAAGGCGACGCGTGTGGAAAATACTCGGAATTTGATTATTATTGACTTTCTTTTTCCTGCCCACATTTACCAATCAAATCATGCACAAGGTAAGGAAGTGGTCCCTTTTACCCAATCACAGTGTCCAAAGGGAAAAAGTGGGCGGGAACAGTCTCGTGAGCTGCTGGGTGACTGGTGTGAGTTGGATTGTTTTTGGAGTTTGACCGCACAAGGACCAACCAACAGGATGGGGATTGTTGAATTAATTTTTAGCAGAGAGAACAAATAATTTGGAACACTCGATAACAAAGAGCCGAAGCCTTTGGAGAACATCAACGAGGCCGGAGCGTTCCCTTGAAGGTTAGTTTACAATAGAATGAATGTTAGCATTAGCTTAGACTGTTTGCCGTGTTATTAGGAAGATAAATCCCAGTCAGTCAAACTCTGTTTTCTTTAATTATTATAAATATGGAAAGCAAGCGTCATTGTAAGCCAGTCTGCAGGCCCTGTTGGAGCCTTGAGTTGCTCACCATCGAGGTTCAGCGATGTCACCTTTAGTACAGCTGATACGTCCTAAAATAGACTCTAAATAGTTGTTTTGCTGTCGCCGAATTCAAAATAATTTCATTTAAACCATAGTTTGAAGACAGCCTGCGAATAGTATTGTGATAATAGGTAGTTTGCCCACAATATAATTGAATTATGGCATTTTGAGGGTAAACAAGGCAACAGTGCAATTGCTGCTGTCAATAAAGTTTTGTCAAATTGTGACGTCACGATTGTATGATTTAATAAGTGAAAGAAATTTTTGAACCACATAATAGTTTGGAGAAGCTCTGTAGGTTTTCACTGGCTTTTAATGTGAAGTTTCACTTTGAAAAAAAAACGTTTTGCTTCATTAATAATAAAGCTGTGACTCAATATGATTGTAAGAAAGCTTAAAATGGGTTTTGTTTGTGTTTTTAGCCATGGATCCTTCACCTTCTGGCACTTCACCCACCTTAAAACTCAGCTCATCATCCCGCACCGTAATGAGTCCAGGCCCGTCATCACTTGACTCGTCTACCTCTTCAGTTCCAGACCGGCATAAGCTCACAATGCCTACGCCCCCAACCACACCATCCTTTTCTCCCTCCCCACAGACTTCTCCAACTCTTCTCTCCCGCTCCTCATCCCTGTCCTCACCCACATCATCCCCTTTGCACCAACCAGTCAGAAGCTTCTCAAGGATGGGCAGATCTCAGCTTAACGCAGCGTCTACGGGGAATGGAGATGTGCCACTAACACCTCCCACACCTGAAGCAGGTGAGAAGCAAGTCATGCCTTTGACCTGAAACAGAAACCTCACTTGTTTCATTTCATTTCACTCCTTCATCAGTCAGTGTAGCCACCCCTCCCTGCCTACTTTTCCTCCTGTGGAGTCACCACGGCAACCGAACAGATTTACCCCGGCATGTAAAGCAGCCTCTCCCATCATGCTGGTGATGAAGGAGAAACCTGTCCCATTTTTATTTAACACTGCACATGTTCCACACAAGTGTCACATGGGTACAGGTCCTCTGGAAAACAATGTATTGTCTTGTAAATTTGGCCCATGACCATGATAAAGTCACAGTTTCAATTTGATTTCAAAATGACAATAAATAAGATTTATTTTACTTGTGTAAAGTAGTGAACATCAAATTAGGTTGCAGCATATGAGACTCTTGTGTTACAGTACAGACCTGCCAGCTGCCCTTCACGGCTAAACAAGCTGTTATTTTAGGCCTTGCAGTGGGTGAAAGTGTGAGCCAAGTTCCTGGAGCTTTTGATATTCGTTAATACTGCCACCAGATATCTATTATGCTTTTGACTCCAATAGAGACAGTGCCATTTTATGGGGTCCAGATGACCCAACCCTTACACTGATGTGTGATCCCTCCCATGAAAGGTGGACCAAGGTGGACAAAGGTGGACAGGATCTTATGTCTGCTACGGACATCAGTGAAGATAAAAAATCCCTGAAAAAAAGAAAAAGTTCAGATGACCCCTCTTTTAATGTAAAAATAAATAGGATAGCAACATACCTATGTTTTTACCTAAAAATATAGGTAATATGACAATTAGTTTAAGAGGCAGGATAGTATTTAATTTTCTGAATGAATCTTTTTCATTCTCAAACATCTATTTTGAGGAAATTGTTTACATTTGTCCTTTTTATGTTCATTTCAAAGAAGTTGGTAAAAACCGTATTTCAGTAGAATGGGTTTAAGATGAATGTCTAGTATTTATCTATCTATGTTTGTAAGTGAAATATTACTCCTCTCAATAAGCACTAGAGAGAATGCTGCGTACAGTTTCAAAACATTTTTACAAGTACAGTCTTAAAAGCCTTACTATCCATTGTGTGTTAATTTCATTATTTTTTTTTTTGTTTATTTCAGAGGAAACAGAGGAGAGCAGTTTTGAGGATTTAGAAGAGAGCGCAAAGTCTGGTGATGCAAAAGCACAAACAAAGGTCAGTACCGGTGAGCTTTCTGCAATCTCTGTGAAAAGAGTTGACCAATGAGAAATAGTACATTTAATAATATACTTTGATTGTTCAAGTTACAGACATGACTTTTAAAAAGACTGGTTGCCTTTTTTATTTCACCCAGATGGGCCGTTACTTCCTGGCCCTGGCAGAGCACAGCGATGAAGAGCTGAACAACTGCACCGCAGTCACCTGGCTGATCCAGGCTGCAAAACAAGGCCGCAAAGATGCTGTCAAGCTGCTGAAGCAGTGCTTAGCTCACAGAAAAGGTATGATACGTTCCTTTTCTCTGTTATTGAACTGCTTATGTGTGTGTCTCACCCCATTCTTTGGTACAGGCATCACTTTGGAGAACTTTGAGGAGGTGAAGAAGTTGTGTACAGAGACGCAGTTTGAGAGAGGAGTCAGGAAAGCAGCACTCCTTATGTACTGGAAGCTCAATCCTGAAAGAAAGAGGGCTGTACCTGTTTCTGAGTTATTAGAGAATGTGGAACATGTCCATACAGAACCAGGTACTAAAAGAAGACGTTTTATTTTTAGATAATTAAAAGAACCACTACCAATGTATCTGCCCTGCACTTACAGGCACACCTGTCTCACCTGGTCCTCTCAACAGCTCCGCTAAGAAACAAAGACGGGTCCTGGAGACGATGGTCACCAGTGAGGGTATGAAACATACTTTATTTTGTGTTCATTGCATATCAAATTCTAAGTGCATCTGCGTGAAACTTTGGTGTCTTCTTTTGCAGGAAGTTCCCATGTTGGAATCGATGAGTTTGTGGAGATGACAAAGAGGTACGCTCAAGGAATCCCGCCATCACCCGTCATGGCTGCTGCTGCAGACGATGACGACGACGATGATGATGTGGTTGTGAAGAACCCAGATGAGCTGCCTCTGCCTCAGAAGGTGGGAAACTTGTCCATTATTAATCTAGTTTAGCACGTAGCAGTCAGCAACATGATTTTTGTGCTTGCTTCAGCTCCTGAAGTTCCCCCTGCACGCCCTCCTGGAGATTAAGGAGCATCTCATCGATTGGGCCTCACGCGCTGGCATGCAGTGGCTCAGTGCCTTGATCCCAACCCACCACGTCAATGCGCTGATCTTCTTCTTCATCATTTCCAACCTCACAATTGAGTTCTTCATCTTTGTCATCCCTCTGCTGGTTTTCTACCTGTCTTTCTTCTCCATGGTGATCTGTACTTTGCGCGTGTTTCAGGTAGGTGATGTTGCTTTTCTGTGACAGCGTAAAGATCTTCAGTTTAAGAATCCATTTGGGGAATTTAAAAAAACGTCTTGTTTTTGTGCAGAATTCAAAGGCATGGGAAAATTTCCGGGCTCTCACTGACCTGCTTGCTCATTTTGAACCTGGTCTGGATCTGGAGCAGGCGGAGACTAACTTTGGATTGACTCATTTGGAGCCTTACCTGTAAGTTTATGTCCTATTAATACCCAAGTAACATGTTGTTAGGATTCCTATTAAGCGAAACTAAGTAAATAACGAAATAACAAATTGATTTATTTGTTAGTGGGAAAGTGCTCAAATTATTTCCATCGCTGGAGAAAAGCGCTCATCCTCCTTGTTCTTTCAGGTACTTCCTGCTGTCTGTGGTCTTTGTAGTTTTCTCCTTCCCCGTGGCAGACAAATCCTGGATTCCCTGCTCAGAGCTTGCTGCAGTTGCGCTCTTCTTCACCATCACAGCCTTCCTGAGCCTCCACGCCTCCGCTCAGCTGTTTGCTCGGAAAGCCCTCCTCACTGAGGTCTTTTCTGGAGCGTGCTCTCTCGCTCACCTCCTGCCAGACTCTCTTTGGTTCTTAAAGGTGTTCGGGTTGACGTTCATCACAGTGCCTCTTGGAGATGTTGTGGCGATAAACTTGGGGATGCCGTGTCTGCTCTACGGACACCTTTTCTACCTCCTCTTCCGCATGGCACAGCTGAGAGGCTTTAAGGGCACCTACCTGTGCCTGGTGCCCTACTTGGTTTGTTTCACCTGGTGTGAACTTTGTTTGGTGTTCCTCAAAAATGCCACGACCATCGGACTCATCCGGACTTTTGCGGGCTATTTCCTCTTCCTGTTTGCTCTTCCTGTGCTGTCACTGGGTCTGGCTGCCATGCTCATGATCCAGGTTCTGCAGTGGTTCCTCAAGCTGGAGCTCACCAAGATGGTGGTGACACTGACCGTTTGCTTTGTTCCAGTCGTGCTCCGGCTGTGGACGCGATTCAGCCTCAACCCCATCGTGGTGTTACGGTCGTTATCGCGCAGCAGCATTGTAAAGCTCATCCTGGTGTGGCTCAGCGCAGTGATGCTCTTCTGCTGGATGTACGTCTACAGATCCGAAGGCATGAAGGTGTATAACTCCACTCTGACGTGGCCTGAATATAGCAACCTATGTGGTCCGCTGGCCTGGAAAGAGTCCAACATGGCTCAAACCCAAATCCTGTGTTCCCACCTGGAAGGGCACCGGGTCACCTGGACAGGACGCTTCAAGTACGTTCGTGTGACCGACATTGAGAACGGCGCACAGTCCGTTATCAACCTGCTGCCTGTATTTTTGGGGAACTGGATGAGATGTCTCTACGGGGAACCCTATCCCAGCTGTGATGGGGGGAGGACTTCCTCCGCTGAGACACAGCCGTTCCCCGCTCCCGCTCCTCCTCCTCAAGATCCGCTCTGTAAACTTAAAAAACTGGCCAAGCATGAATGCCACATCAAACGGTTCGACCATTACAAATTCGAAGTCACACTGGGAATGCCCCTGGAGAAGAAGACCAAGGATGGAACCCTCGTAGAGGACGAGGACACCACAAAGGACATAGTCCTTCGGGCGAGTAATGAATTCAAGTCGGTGCTCTTACAGTTGAACACCGGCAGCCTGGTGGAGTTCAGCACCATACTGGAAGGGCGTTTAGGCTCCAAGTGGCCCGTGTTTGAAATGAAAGCCATCCACTGTTTGTCTTGTAGTGACGGCAGAGTTTCCAGCCGCCGGCAATACAAAATCGAGCACGACTGGAGGCGCACGGCCCAGAACGCCCTTCAGTTTGGCTTTGACTTCTTCTTTCACCCCTTCCTGACGGCCCAGCTGGAGCAACACTCAGATACAGAAATAGATACGGTGACACAGGAGGATGGATAGAGGAACCTGTGCCGACACAAGATCTGCTTTAAAACAAACAAAAAAGGCCACTTTCAGGTGAAGGATGGTTGCACAATTCCGATTAACACAAATGTCAAATCACTGACAGAAGGAGAGTGCACACACCTTAAAGCACTTTTAATGTTTGTATGAGTCTATGTTTTAAGCCAAATTATACATGATTCAACAAATTTGGAGCACTAATAAGGTTGAGAGCAAAACCAAAATCACTCATTTTACTTGTTTAGTCAAGATTTCATTCATTTGTTTGCATGTAAATCAACATCCTGACATAATTTACAGCCAAAATCATCAGTATTAAGCTTTTTCAGTTTATGTAATTAAACATATTCCACTTCAAAACTGCTAAAGGACAAGTTTAGCTTTAAAAGTAATTATTCACAAGTAAGGATTTATAATTGCTGGTGGTGATTTTGAAGTGGTCATATTTAAGTGCCTTTAATGTGTTTTTTTTTTTTTTTTGTGGGAGGAGGGTGGAGTTTTATCTCTTTAGGTACATGTGGTTTATATTTGAGCAGTTGAGTGAATTTATCTTTGCTGTTCTCTATTTAGCGGGTCGTTTTCCTCTCTGCTATGCAGGGCTTTAATAAACCCAGTTAGTCTAAAACTGAAGACTTGTCACTACCACTTTGTTTACTCTGACCTAAACTGATGGAAGATAGTGTTTTGTTAAAAACCCTTAGGCTGCTACATAAGCTGGTCGCGTTTAGTGCAATTTTCTATAGGATTATTCAACATTTTTCATCAAGCTTCCTGGCTCTGTGTCACATTGTTGTAATTATCATTTTAATAATGGAGGCCTGTGCTTCTCCTGCTGTGGCTGATTTAATATTGTGTGCCGTGGGAACAACTCGGTTATTAGATTTATGCTGCAAAGATTAGGAAGTAAAAGTCACGTGGGGTTCAAAATCGACCGCCGAGAGAAAAAAAAAACTTGAAGTTGTTGGATCTAGATAAAATTTTGTGTTATACTCTATAAACTGCAAAGAAATTGTGTTTCTTTTGTTTTAAAGTTTGTGCAAATAAAATGAAAAGGAAAATGTGTTGTTCTGTTTCATGTGTGGTTATAAGTCCTTTTGGATATAAGTGAAGCAACCTCCTTTAAATATCAGTTTACAATTCTCAATACATTTTGCATCCATTCTCCTGATGAGTTAACTTAATTTTAAACTAGCAAACTTAGTGTGAACTCGTCTTCCGAAGCTCAAAATTTACTACTATCAAGTCACTCGTGTCACCAGTTTTGTTTGGTCATGCAGATTTTCAGCATGTAATATGCACTACTAGACATTAGATGGCGCCAAAGACTGCAGAAGACCAGATTAATTTTAAGTACAACTTTAAAAAACAAAAAAAAATCACAAATGTATTATCATTCGATGCAAATTCATTGAGTCCTTTATTCAGAAAAAAAGCATATTAACATTATTTATAACTGTCCATTTGACATTATTGTCAACACAGGATCAAGAAAAATATATGTGAGTAAGGATGTAGAGTTGTTTGTTCAACATAAAAGCTTCAAAAGAATCGCTGAGAAAGAGGCTGAAGTACCATCTCTCTGCTGTAGCCGGCAGGAGGCAATCATCAGTTTTAGAAGTCTGCAGTTGGTCAATAAAAAAAATAAATACATACATGTCAGACAGCTGATATATGCAGACACCTTTGAGGCCCCTTAATTTTTTTTTGTTTTGTAATCTTTGAAAGTACATTGATCAAAAACATTCCCCGTTTTTCTCGTCTCGCAGTTCCAGTGAGCAGGAGCTGTTTTCATTCATAAGTATAAACCGAACACGGGGTAAACATGCTTCAGTGTCCCGAGGACACAACAAAAGGTCGGAGGGCTTGGTCCTCTAAGGTCATTCCTGCTGCACGGAGCCCCGGGGGCCCTAAAGCTTTGTACAGCTGGCTCTATAAGGTAAAGAAGGCAGCCAAGTCTCAGTCAATTGATAAATAGTCTTCACATGCAGCGTCGTTTTGTTTGATTGGTGAAAGTATGATTTTCTTTTTTGAATGTGTGTCGAGACAGAACACAATGTGGGCCTGGACCAAAAGCAGAGACGTTTGGACTTTTTTGTTTTTCTCACTTGGCGCTGACGGTTGAATGTGAGTGCATTTGTTTTCCTTCTTCCATGTTTGACTTTATAGATTACGTTTCTCCTAACCTGTGGTGGCCATGGCTTTGGGATGAAGGGGCGGGCTACATCCTTTTAACATCACACATACCATTTCATGTTCTTATCGTCATAGTTTCCATTGTCAACATCATTTAACAAGAAGTTACAAAAACAGGAGGACTGATATGAAATGAAACAAGCAACATGTTACATTAATGTCTCATCGGTGCTGCTGGTAAAAAAAAAAACAAAAAAAAAAACTTTAGAGTATTAATCGGAAAAATGAGGAACAGGTTTTACTCAAGTGCACAAATATAGGAGAGGAAAAGGAGAAAAGTAAAATAAAAACAGACTGCACAAGTCTTTTGTCTGGGGAGAGTTTATCTCCCTTTGAGGCCAAGCCGTAGCAATCAACACTTCATCAAACACTAGAACCAAGAACTGCTTTCAGTCCAGTCTTTCTGTGAAGATCCTTTCAGTTCTGGGATGTTGAGGAGGAGATGAAGTAGCGTTTGTGTAAGTATGTTGTTTATTAGGCATCTTCCTGGGCATGTGTGTGTAAGACTGATAATAATGCACATTCTATTATCGTGTATGCGTGTAAACTCAGTTGCACCCACCGGGGACGTCCACTCATTAATGCATCTCCGAGTTGAGTTTGTCCTGAAAGATGTACAGATTATTGGTGGCAGCAATGGCGATGATGTTCTCCGTCGGGTGCCAGGCCGTGTGGAGGATCTTCTTGGTGAAGTCCAGGCTGTCCACGCTGATGTCGTCTTTCCGCCGCTTCCCTCCGGCCGCACAGACCCTCCGGGGCTTCAGGACGGCTCTGGGCTTGCTGCTCTCCCTCGAGGCCTCCAGGGTCACGTCACGTTTGGTGTTGCGGTCAAACATGCGAAAGAAGTTGTTGTATGCTCCTGTCATAATCACGCTGCACGGAAGCAGATGAGGGGGTTGACCAGTCAGCAATATTGTTCAAATATTCAAAATATTATTCAAGTACTATTGATACATTAAATACTTGGAATATTTGGAAATGTTGCTTTTTTGACAGACTGATATGGGATTTTAATTTAAACCCTTTGTTGTTAACATCAACAAATCATAAAAATACACAAGTAAATCAGTCTAGATTTTATATTTTGGTTAATAATATAATAATTTATAACACTTTTTCACAACACGGTTTGCTACTGTTCACACTTTAGTTAAAAATTGAGGAAAAATCATTAAATCCAATTTAATCCACAGAAATTACAAACAAAATGGAAAATGTTTTTGAAACACAAAAAAGTGCATCATAAAGCGTTCGTTACCTGTCTGATCCGTTCCAGGCACACTCGAACTTGTCAAAGATGCAGTCGTTCTCGTAAAGGGAACATAGTTTGCTGCGGAGGTAATCGTGAACCTGCGGGAACACAAAATCAAACAAAAGCAACTTTTTGTGGCTCCACTCTCAGTGCACTTTGGCACAAAGGAAAGCAAACACATGCACATTAATGTACAAATGCAAATGGTGATAGGTTTTGTCAAAAAAATCTGGATGTAATCCACAAGTTTCTTACCTTATTAAAATACAACAAATTAGTCTTATTGTGTGTGCAGTATGTATAAACGCAAATATGCCTTTTAGGAGCAATTATGTCAAGAAGATGGCATTGTCTTGTTGTCTATTCCTTGTTTTTCCCTTTATGAATTAAAATCTAAAATAGATTTGATATTTCCATCTATTTGATTGCCTTTACCTTGTTTTTATTGCTTGAAGTAAACCAATGTAACAGAACACTTCTGGCAATTTTTCCTCAATAAATAAACTGAACTAAACTGAATTTAAATAATTTTTTCAAAGATGAAACCCAAACAAACCCATATCCAGAACTACAGCAGCTCAAGAGCTTTGGTTACACTGCCACATAAACATTTTCCTTCATTGCACTAACTAGATCTAATCTATGATCAGGTCCTCCAAGAGTGCGATTACAAACTACTCCGGTGAGCACACACTCATCCTCCCTCACTAAAACAAGATTATTCTGACCCGTCTGTGTCAGCGCTGTAGGTGAGGTGATGCAAATGTTTGAAACTCTTTGCAGACACAGGCATCTTCCCAGAGTCAACGTCTGGCTTTTCTGCATAAAAACAGCCGTCAACAGCTGCCTGGCAATCAATATGCAGTCAAGCTGAGGTCGTCTCCACCCCACTGTTTTCCCCTCACGGGTGTTTCTGTGCGGGTTAAAAAAAGAACCCAGTACTGAACATACAGTGTTTGCTTTTTTTTTTTAAATCGTCTACATAACCTCTGATTCAGAGGGAAGTGCTTCATGTCCTCTGAGTCATTGCATAATTTTCCTGCTCCTAGAATAGACAAAATTGACAGAAATTGCAGCAAAGTGTAGAAAGAGAACAATTCGGATTTTTAAATGAGGTACTATTTATGGTCCCACTATAATTAGGCTATTTCTAAATGTGCTTTCAAACTACAACTAGAATAAAAATGTTTTAATTCTCTTTTTCTTTTACCGTGGTGATTTTTTGGGACTTGTTTTTAGATTTTTGCTTCTCAAAATCCTTACCTGCTTAAAGAAAAAAATATATTTTATGTAAGATACAAAAGCATTAATCCTTCCGAAAAAAGAATTTTTATGTATTATAGAGAAAAACGCAAAATAAAACAGGAAAATAAATATAAAAAAAACACTTAAGGATTAAATCCAAATGATCATTTGTGCTAAATGGATTTGACACAGAATACCTTAAATTGGGGGGGTTTATTCACTATTTTTGCTTTGAAGGTGGATAGTAAACGGAGTGTGTCAATAAATTCTGTTTTGAGCTTTCAAGAGAAAATTCAAAGCGTTTAAAGGGATGAGGATAACTATATTTTAACTCAGTCCACCTAATTTTCAGCTGATTTTTTTTAAAACAATAGAAGGAAAAAAAGGTAAAGAATTTAATAAGCATTTTTTGAGACTAAAACATTCAAAATGTTTGGGAATTCTTTAAATTAGTCAATATTTTCAATTGTGTTTGATGCATATTGGCAGATTTCCATTTGAAATGTTAGCAGGATGTGCAGACAGCAACAATACAATTATTTGTGAGTCACTGCCTGCAATAAATTGAATTTATCCATAATTGTCATTTCAGTGAATATTTTCAGCACAGTAATGCAGATGTGATGATGTGATTTGACTTCCTTTTCTGCAAAATTAGTCTTCATCATCTCATCCCTCTTTTCTCCCTTTCTTTTCTTCCTCCTCACACCACGTTTTTCTCACTCCACCCCCCATATCATCCCTCTTTCTCCTCCTTCCTCCCTGCTCGTGCTGCATTGCAGATCTAGGTGTCAGCCACTATTCAAGGTATCCCTCAGCAGCCTATTTATAGCTCCAGTGCATCTTGGCCTCCCACTCCTGGCTGCCTCGCAGGAACCTCACACGTCAGGCCAGCATCCAAACACATGTTCACCCACACAAACAAACTGAGAGAAGAGGCAGACAAGCATTTATGCTGTTCATAAATGATTTAACAGGAGTGTTTGCACTTCACTGTAAACGCTGAGATGTGCCACAGAGACAAACGGTACAGTCAGAGGACAACTACATCATAATATTGACCTATACATGCACATTTTCGGATTTATGCCAAAGACCTTCTTATTTTTATCCCACATTCAATAGATTTAGGATTTGGTATCTGTACTCTGTACAGAAACACTTTGGATTATAGATCATGACATTATCATGAGCACATATGTACTGCTCTCTGTGCAAAAATAATTTCAAGTTTTGGTAAAATATGAATTAGTTTTTTGCAGTATAAACAAAACAAAACTAATACATGAATATTTTAGCTTGAAATGCTAGATACACTTCTGTCTAAAAAAATAAATAAAAAATAAAAATGATTGTTTTCATGTTTTGAAAAAATGCACATGATGATGATTTTGTTTCATTTGCACAATTAGTGTAGATTATATACAGCCAGCTAGTAATATTTATCAATAAGCTAATTTACTTGAGAAAATATTCAGACATGCCTTTCGAAGGAGAGGCCAGGAAAATATCCCAAAAGTTGAGTATATTTTATAAAAAAATATTTTATTCAAATGTTTGATAAAATGTTGGATCATCCTTTGTTTTCTGTGTTTCTTGATACTCCCCATTGAAGAAAATGTGTCCAAAGGTTTACTTTAAATACTTATGACCTAAAAATGAAGGAGAACGTGTTAAATATCAATACTAAAAATTTCCTCGACCAAAAAAAAAATAGTTAGCCGTTGTAAACTATCCGATTAGGCACAGACACATCTACTAGATATCTAAATCATGGCTATTTCAAACCTCACAGCTATAGATATGCATCTGATAGACATCAATTTGCAGAGCAGCTAATTGCGTCGCAGTCCCATCATGCCTTGCAGGTTCTAAACACCCTATTTGAGTTGGAAAATAGAAAAGCCAAGTCAAACATGTTTCTATCATTGTGATTCTGATGTGCAGTCATCCTTTTTCTTCTTTTACTATCAAATAGAAACATTTTTTTTCCTAATCTATACATGTAGAAATTTGTCTCTGAACAGCAACTAGACTTGAATAAAATGTGTTTTAAGTTCATTCTAATAATAATCCACTCTAGATAAAAACTTTTACCATCATTTTGTTCAGTTATTTGACAAGTTAAAAATCTATACAGAAATGTTGGACCCCAGGTACATCTCAGTAGAAATCTTTGCTACTTCTTGGGATGTAGAACTTTGTGAGAGATAGAAAATGGACTTAAACACCAAACATACTTTTTTTTTCATTACGGGAAATAAGTATTTGATGTCCTACTGTTCATTAAGAGTTCTGGTTCCCACAGACCAGTGAGACTCTTTTAATCAAACCGTCACCTGAATTGAAGACACCTGTTTGAACTAATCAACTGTAGAAAAGACACCTGTCCACACTCTCCAGACTAATGACCAACATTGTAGACCTGCACAAGACCAGAACGGACTACGAAACCATCATCAAGAAGCTGGGGGTTAAGGTGACAACTGAGGCTTCAAATGTGCACAAACTTTTACAACTCAACTACAAAAACGATGTGTATGACCCCAAGAACACCTCTCCACTGTCGAGCACGGAGGTGGAAACATTATGCTTGGGGGAGTTTTTCTGCTAAGGACTTCTTCACTATGTGGATGGGGGAGGTATTCAGAGAGCATCTCTGAAAAAGGTGTCGCTCACTCACCTGGTATGTCTCCAGGGGCTTGCTCTCCATGTTGAGATCCCAGACTTTTGCTGTCAAGTAGTCTCTGGTGAGCAGGTAACGGCCACTGTGACTGAACTTTACATCTGATACAGAAGAAATGATCTCAGAGAAGAAGGAGCGGGCGCTGGGGTCCTCGGGCTCCTCAAACACTGCGGAAGGAAAAGGGAGAAAGGAATGAGTTTCATTATTATTATCTGAATGCTGCTGTTCATAGAAACCGAGAAATCTTCATTAAATGACCACGATTCTTCTCAAAGCGGATGTTTTGAAAGCTAAAATGAAAGTGTTGAGTATGTCTAGTGCACCAGTGACTCGTGGTCAAGGCTGTAAATCAACATTTCAACAAGAAAAATGAGAGACTGAGGCTGGAAATAAAAGAAAAAAAATTAAAACAAATGGATTTGCCTGGAGGAAAAGAAATTGTGATAAACAAATAAACAATCCAAGCAAAGATAAATCTTTAACAGATTATATTTGAATATTTGGTGCATACTGCATGTCCAGGTTCTATTGAAAGTTCAAGACTGATATGTATAATCTATCCAGAGTGATGTAGAGCGACAGCAGGTCCCTGCAGTCAGAAGAGTTTATAACACATCATTCCAAATGAGCACCACTTCAGTGAGCCATGGACAGCTTACACAGTGACACTCATTCACTACTCAGGCTGGGCAGTCATTGTTTTCTTCATCGCCTCTCTTTATTTCACTTCTGTGCGGAATACTTGTGTTTATTTTTCATGCATGTACGCCTTTAAGGATGAGCGTTTTACTTTTATGCCCGTTTTTTTTGTTGTTTTTCTCTGGCCTGTCTATGCTGTCCCCATGGACTTCTGAAATACTGCAGAAACTTTGAAGTTTTCCTAAAAGTATGCCTGATTTCTTCTTTGATTATGCTTTGAGCTAAAAAAAAAAAATGCATTTTCTACTATCAGTTATAACATTTTACAGGTTAACGTTCTTATTAAACTTCTAACATTTCCTTCTAAAATTAGTAAAATGAAAAAAGAAAATGATCGAGGTGGATCCACTAATACTTTTTTTTGTACCTAAAAAAATATTGCATAATTCTGTCTAATCCATTGGAAATGGATACATTTGTTTTTTGTTTTATTTCTTTAAAGTCTCACTCCAGCTATATTATAATCTATTGTAAAAGCATTCCCACTGGTCTTTTAATTATGATTATGGCCTAAATAAGTAGTACAATCTTAGGAGTAGGAATGTATATTTAAAAAACAAAATTATTCTTTGAACCTGCAATACGGCCCCCTGGATCATTTTATTTTATTGTTATTAATTGCCAAATGTTATCTTGCACTTATTTCTAACTTGTATAATTTTGACAAAATATATTTTTTTAGAGAGTAAAATATTGAAAGTTATTTAAGTTTGAAGTTATTTTATTCTGAAATTATATTCCTGCCTTTTTATTATTGATAGTTGTGTTAAAAAGTTACATTTTAAAATTTGTAGTTTTAGTGTGTTCAATAATCCAGTTGTGTCGTGACCTAAGGTGTGTTTTGGATTTTGGCCCCCTGTGCGATTGAGTTTGATACCCCATTTGAGAAAGTTATGAAGTTGTTTGAGCTCAGAGAGTCAGAACTGATAAATGGTAAGAATTCCTCCCTGGTTTAAAAGCCTCAGCACCTGTACAATCAAATTTTTTTAGAATAATGAGGGCGAT
This sequence comes from Oryzias melastigma, assembly GCF_002922805.2. Taxonomy (NCBI): domain Eukaryota; kingdom Metazoa; phylum Chordata; class Actinopteri; order Beloniformes; family Adrianichthyidae; genus Oryzias; species Oryzias melastigma. Next base: position 13,446,991 of record NC_050521.1, on the reverse strand, counting down.
CCTTCTACAAGTGTCTGCGGTGCTGATTTACTCACATTTGGAGTGCTTGTCGCACAGCGCTGCTTCCCTCATGTCACACAGGCGCAGCGTACCTTTGCTGCTGCTATAGACAAACAGGTTACAGTGGTGAGGGTGAAACTCGGCCGCCGTGATCACCTCCGTCAGGTCCTCCATGTTGGCTGGTTTGATATCCACAATGTCTGATGGAAAGAAAAATTGCTCAGGAAAATAACAATTACGACAATTTAAATTCCTGCAACAGCATATAAAATCCATCAATCTAACTCTTCTAGGCCCATAAGCCATATATAAAAGAGATTATTAATTCAAAAAAGTCGAATAAATAAAAGCATAACAAACGGACCATGAATAATTGACATGAAGATAAAGCAAACCAATAAAAATATATCTTAGGGCTGTTGTTGGAAGAAAAGTCATTTCACTTTCAAATAAATTGTAATATTATGAATCCTGCCTGGGTCAAAGACGTGTCTCCTTTACGTTCTATTGAGCTGCAGAAGAACTCACAGCTGAAATATTTATACAGCCTCTGAATTATTCATTAAGATAAATTTTCCCTCCTGAAGAGAAATCCCCCACCCTCCCCCAGCACCCAACTCTGTCCTTGTGCCTGTCTTCATACAAAGTGGGGAGTTGAGCACTAATTATGCGTGTCCTTGTGGTGCTCATTTTATATACTTCTCCTCATGTGCACAAAAAAGCGTCAAAAGATACTGAAGCTGCGGTCGGTGATGTCCAGATTCCAGAGGTTGATCCTGAGGTCATCGGCTGACATGTAGGTCTCATAGTCGGAGTTGACGGAGATGGAGTTGATGTGATAAGTGTGAGCGTTGGCAAACACTCGCCGAGGGGTCACCTCCACCATCAGATCCATGGGTTTCAGCACGGGAACCTGGAGAAGACACGTGGAGCACCGTCACATCTCTCCTGCAGCTTACAAGAGAAAATTTCCTGCTTTTTGATGACATTTTTTCAACATATTATACATTTTTTTAAAGCTCAAATGTATCATACTAACATGCCTGAGGACTGAGCAGCTAAGCCAAGCTATATGTTGAGGCAAATCCAGATTTGTAAAGACATTATTTCCAGTCGCGAGGCTGTGATACTCGCCTGCGCAGCTGGAAATAAAGGATTTCGCCGCCCCCACGCACTCACTCACACTCATGTGTACCTTGTCCCAGTGACCCATTTTTCTACATGCAAGCGCAGCTGTATTCACTGACCCAGATTCATTGGCCAACTTTGAAAGGAAGGCAGGGAGGAGGGAGGGAGGGGAAGAAGGAGAGGAGGTGGAAAACCTGTAAGGAGGTGACTGTGGAGACATCTTTGATGCGGCCTTCCTCATCCTTCAGGTTGTATCCTTCTGGCCGTTTGTCTCGCTCACTCACCTTCCACAACTTGATGGTCTTGTCTGGAAAACAGACACACTAAATGAAATCACAACCGGGACTCACACCGGAGCAATCCCTCTCAGTCACAGCAACGATTGCTGCTTTTTTCTCTGGTGAGATGCAGCTCTCTGCTGTCTTTCAGCACTCAAAAAGACAGAAAATGAATTTCCAAAGTCTCTGAGTGAAAGCTTTGTTTGATCATTCCTTCTTAATATTTAGTTTTGCTCCATTTATTTGTTACAACAAACTAAATTTCCGCTGAAGTGGGAAAAATTTCAAAGAAAACAACAGAAACATTTCAAATTTGTCACTCAAAATATTTAATTCTGTGTTTTTGCTTCTCCTGTGAATTAGCCTCTGAATTTCAATTTCCACATGAAACCAAACAAAACAAACACGAGACAAATCAGATCAACTTCTCCAGCAGACTTCAACCTCTGAGCTTCTAAATTATACAGTAAAAATAACAGATTGCATTGAAGCTGTCAAATATTCATCCGTGGAAGCAGCTTCTACATTTTTCATGCCGTCTACTATTATGAATAATACAGCACTCATGGAAATCAATAAGATGGCTCTCAAAGCAAATCTATAGATTTCCCTGCAGCCATAACATCCTGTAATGTAAACCATGTTATTAGGACCTTTCTGCTTTCCAAACAAGCTCAGATACAGAAGAACCTCTGGTTTGAGACTCCATAGTTCTTGTGTGAAAAATGACCTGCCTCAAATAATTAAAACACACCAACACAAACGGATATTGTAGCCACTGGTCCACCGCAGAACAATATTCTTCATCATTTTTGTGATTGCATTTGAGAAAAGGCTCTTCATTTTAGCATTTAGAGCAAATCAGTGACCTTTTATAAATGGTCATTCAGATGCCAGGGGGTGTGGGGCCGGGGGCGGGTCTCTGACTCACCGTTTGTCGAGAGCAGGAAGTGTGCGGCGTTCTGCTGAGGCAGCCAGCGGATCTTATTGATCTTTTCCTCAATCTCCAAACTCTTAAGGTAGTCAAACTCTGGCTCATGGCTCTGGAAGGTGCTGTACACGTTGTACTCTCCTTGGGAAAAAGGTTCAGTCTTGCTCTAAAAAAAAAAAAAAAAAAAAAATGAAAATTACACATTTGCTCATCCTGGAGTGTGGTGTAAGATTCTGGATCCACAGAAAAGGCCGGTCTTGGTACGACTAACGCAGCAGAGGCTCTGGGGGACACCGAGCATTCATCACTCCCTTTATCTTATCTTCTCTTCTCAATCTTTTATCAGTGCTGTGTGCTTACCTCAGGCTCCCTCTGGAAGATGACCACACGGCCCCCTTTGTCCCCCGTGGCCAGGAGCTCTCCTGTGTGGTTGAACTCAACAGTGGAGATGATATCAGCTGGAGAAAGAAGACATGAACGCAAAGATGTCATATAAAAAACATACATTTATTTAACTGACTGTGCTTCACTATAACAGACCCTCAATGATTTAAAAAGCAAATAAATATGAGAAACAAAACAAAGCATGAGTTTGAGCGATATTGTTCTGTATAACAAAGGACAAAAAAATCTAAGACTGATTGTTCCCAGAAGTGGCAGCTCGCAAAGGTCATGAAGGCATCTCTGTCCTTCCTCTTCTGCAGGTGAACTGAAGTGGAAGAAATCCTTTGGAGGCAAATCTCTTCCAGAGGCAAAAAGGTATCGGTGGTCAAGTACCAATTTAAATGCCAAAATTTTAATATCAAAATCTTCAAAGGTTGTGTTCTACCAGAATGACCAGTATGCTTTTGTTTTTTTTCTTCAGTCAGTGCAGTAAGTTTTTGAGAAAATCAAGAAGCAATTCCATGTTTAAGTTTGTGATTGAAACTGTTGAAGACTTAAAGAAAATTAAGCTTAAAAATTGAGTATTTCTTTATTCAAATCGTTGTGAATCAGGAGCAGACAAAAAAAAGGTGTGTAGCAATGACATTGAAGCTGCAATCGGCAGGCCAGAACCTCCGTGCACCGCTCCATTCTGGTGCATTCAATGGTAGGCGAATAGATCCATCACGTTAACAAATGGGTGATGGGAAGGGGAGGCGGGGTTACTCCATGCTAACAGTGCCACCCACAACTTATAGATAAATTTTTAAAAAACAACTGCTGCTGTGCAGAAATTGTCCCAGGAAATGTCAGTATTTTTTTAATTATTTTGGCTAAAAGCTGTATAATCGTAATTAAAAGACTACTGATTTGACAATAGATAAAAAAGGATTGGAGTGAGACTCTAATGATAAAAGCGTTTCTCTTTATTCTTCATTCACAGAAGTTCAAGTGTCAGAAGCAGTTGTCAAACTCCGAAATTTTTACATAAAATAAAATATTTTTCTCGTAATCAGATGTTTGCATGCTCTCTTCTGACACGCACTTGCAAATTACTCAAAATATGGGATGTTCGGGGTTTTAAGATCCGCTTGAAATCATTTTTGAAATCATTTTTAAAGCAGCAAATAGTTACACAATAGCGTTTCTATTTCCCAGAAATGTTGTCATTGAAAATGTAAAAAGATAAAAACAAAAGCACGAAAACTTTGGATATTTTGTTATGTCATTACTGAAGTTTCTACCAGTTTGTGCTCCTCTAGATCCTCATCTATTAGATCTTTGTTGGGCTCTATAGTGTTTTTCTGACATTACAAAACTACCAATGTGGCTGTAAAAAGAAAGGTAAAAAAGTTATTAATACGGCACAAAAAAAAAAATAATAATAAATGATCTTCTTCGTTTCAAAAGCTTAAACCCACTGCTATCCTCATAAATATCAGAGGCTAGCTTCAACTGTCTGGTCGGCTCAGTATTTGTGGAAATCACCATGTCCTCACTGCACTCCCACTGTAACAAAAATAGATAAGAGGTGGTGAATTCACAGAGAGGCAGAGCTGCAGGCTTGCCTAAAGTATTTTGTGGTGGCCTTGAGAGAGGCAGATTTAATGCAGAGAGGAGGCAGGGGCAGCTCTTGAACCTCTTCACCAGCATCACCACACTCTGTTTCTCCCAGCCTCACATGATCAGCCTTTTCTCTTTCTACTCTCTCATTTATCACCATACTTTTCCTTGCATTTTATATCAAATTTCACCCATATTCCAGTTTCTACTTTGCTGTCTCTCGTCAAATCGGCTTTTCCCCTCATTTTACTTCTTTTTTTTATCCACCCTCCCCCACAATGCTTTGCAACCCTGGCCGTATGTAGCGTTCATGAGGTTGGTGATCCTGGTGGTGGAAGAATGGGCAGGATGGTAAAAGCAAGGTGGAGGAAAAGAGGTGTTTGAGAGGAGGTGGCGGCGGAGGGAGGGCCCTCTGGTGAGTGGGGGTTGTCATGGTAACGCACAGGGCCAACCAGTGCCTGCTGTACTCAACAACGTTTCGCCTGTACATGGCAGTCGGAGGAAGTGGGGTTTAACACGCCAAATCTCTCAGGAAGCAGCAGCGTTGCAAAAATAATGATGCTGCTGCAGTTTTATTCATAAACCAACATGGCTTAATTAGTACAAGAACATGCAGCGTTTGCCTTTCTAGTCGTTAAGTCCTCTGGATCATCAGTGAAAGCACACATGGTACTCACAAATACCATGCATGCAAACAAATTTAGAGGCAAACACCAGAGAGAGACGTGGATCCACATAGGAACGCAACGATGAACAGAAAATGGGAGTCCTGGAGGCTGTGTGCAAGTGCAAAACAACAGGAACGCATATGCATCCGAGTGAAGTATAGCCCATTTCTCTCATCATCCTTTTTTTTTTTTTCGTCCGTTTGCCTCTTGCACACAAAAATCCACTGTCTTGTTTCATCCTTAAAACTACGACAGAACAAAAAAATGAGCAGCCATGCTGAGACAAGCGCTGCATCTGAGTCATGGCTTTCCAGTTCGCTGCGGCCATTGTACTCTTTGTTTTGTGTTAGATCATTGTCATGTGCTACTGTATTTGTTTGTCTACTACAGTATAGGGAGCTCTGGCTTCTAAAAACGGCGCAAGCTTGCCTGACTCATTGTCACACTATGAAGCTCAGGGAACACACTGTGACTGCGAGCTCGTGCGCCCACACAAAGTTCACATCAGCAGCACACAACATGAATGGAGCACTTTCAACACATTCAAGTGACTCAGGTGAGATGAAACAGAGATAGTTGTATTTCATCAACGCATTGATCTCTACAACTAAACAGGTGGTAGTAGTAGTTTTGCTTAGCAGAATAATTTTATCAAGTAAAAATAAATCTGATTCAAAAAAATCTGACAATTATTTACATTAATATTAAATAAAATTATTTTTTCTAGCTGTAAACAACAATTACAAAAAAGAATGGCTAAAGAGGTATCATGATTTTACAGTAAATTAATATAGCAGTCCAGAACTGCAAGGACCATGTCATTTGTTCAACTCTTTTACTTACTGAGCTTTTGAGCAAAAATGTTGAGACATAAATTTTGGTCATAATGGAGCCCCCACCCCAAAAAATACATTAAATCAAACTTAAAAAAAAAAAAAAGATTAGGAAAATCCAGTACCTTATATAAATTTCAGCCAATTGCCTCCTAACTCCTAGAGCATAACTGAGGAAATAAAAATTTTGGTTTAAGAGTTTCTAGATTTTGAATGGCATTAGTGTGACACACTCGCAAAAGTAGCGTTTCTTTGTCGCTTCCATTTTTTTCCCCAGAATATTGTGAACATTTTGACACAAATGGTTGGTTTAAAGGGTAACCAAACCCTAAATCAACTTTGTTGGGCTGTTGGCTTCTATAAATGGGGCTTTAAAAGTGGTGCCTACTGGTTTGTGCCAAATTTTAACGAAGTAGAATAAACCGGTTTAATTCTTGAAAATATAGTCAAAACTGTCTGTGTGCTGCAACCTACAGGTTGAATCGCAGTTTTACATATGAATTTTATGATTTCAGAAGTCTCCAGCTCCACCCCTCTGACTGGAAATTTCGGCTGTGGGTGGAGTCAGCCTCCAACTTCCCTGTTTGGTTACCCTTAAAGCTGATCAACACAGTACGAAATAAATAAAATATAAAGGTGGTTATGGTTAACAAAAACCTCAGTTCCCAAATAAATAAAAAAATTACTTTTGCAGATTACTTAAAAAATTTCGCTGACCTTCTCATCCCCCCC